>NC_046661.1:36166018-36185514 GCF_010883055.1 Belonocnema kinseyi | reverse complement strand
GGTGAATTTTACACAAATCTAATACTGTCTCTGATGAGAATGTAAAAATGGTCTTTTTTCATTTCAATTAATCACGCTTTTATACATTTGTGGAACTGCATTGGAAGCACTGCGACAGATAGCAGCAGCTGACAATTTATGCTAAATTTAAATTTTTTAAGACAAAAATGATTTATTTATAGTTTATAGAAAAAACTTATGGCTCAGAGTTCAGAGTCGGTTATATTAATTTAAGAACGATAGAGATTAGAATGAGTAATTTCTCGGTTATATAGATATTGATAATTGATGTAAATGTTAAAATAAATAATCTGTTATTTTGATCATTTACAATTAAAATTTGTTAAAGAAAATGTTCTAAATTGCACAGCTTTAAAATATATACCTTGAAAATTGAATAATTTGTAATTCTATATTTTCATTATTTAAAAATTTTAAATTTTGAATATTCGAAATTGTAGAACTTTGAATCGTAAACCTTTAAATTCGTTGAAACTTTTAATATTCCATGGATATCATACAAAATCTCGTGAAACTCCGTTGAAAACGTTGAGTTACCTTGTGCTCCTTGTCCAAAAATTCAAGTATCTAATTTTATTTTTTACGATTAAAACAAAAACTACGCGTTCCATAAAAAATAATGAACACAAAATGTATAGGTCTTTTTGGGGTACGCAACTTTTGTCTTTTAATTTTTTGCCCTAACTTGCGTATTTTTTGTCAATAAATTTTTTTTCAAATTTTTAATGTTCTTGGACGAACAATTTTTGTGTTTTCCTTTTTTTCCAAGCTTCTGCTGTTTGTCCGAAAATTCTATTTTTTTATTTTTAATGTTGTTCTTTAAAAATGATTTGTATCTTGCATAGTTTGACCGCAAAATGAAATTTTTTATTTTACGTTATTGTGCGATAAAAATTTGAATTTTGGATTTTTCAAGAAAATTCAAAAAGACGTTATGATAAACTTGCAGAGTGTTTTAAAATCAACGTTTTCTCCTCTTAACTTTTTTATAACTTGCCCTGTTTGGCTTAAAATTCTTATTTTTCGTTTTTTTAATTTTTGATAATTTTATTTTCATCAAAAAAAGTCAATAGGAATAATTGCTCGAATTTCCGATTACTACGAACAACCGTACATAGAATCTTCAAATCTTGGAAAAAAAAATGGTTTCAACAATTTTAAAAATGCTCTAAATTTTTGAATTTGTATCCAAAGTAGCTGGCTAACGAACTTGACCTTCAGTTCTCCACACTAAAAGAGAGTATCAAAAGCCAATCTAATAGATTAAATTTTTCAAAAGTTATCATGCTCACAGGCAGACATACTTATACATTCGTAAAAACATGTTTTTCGGGTTCAAAGGTTTTCAAAACGTGGACATTTTACCAAAACTGGATGGGGGGGGGGGGGGGCCAATTTTATACAAACTTAATACCTTCTCTGATGAGAATAGAAAAAAAATCATTGCATGAGCTTAAATACGACTCGATATTGGCACCTATGTCTTATTTGTAAAGATTACCTGCTGCAACAAGTGTCTAAGTCCAAGACTGTTTGTCATTACAGGACGCATCATACGCTGCGCATTGGCTTGTTGTCCAGCCATTCCGGTTTGATTCAGGCCCCGTTGTGCTTGCTGAACATATAGGAAAATAGTTACACACATTTTTTAAATTACAAAAAGCATAATTTTAAACGTAATTAAAGTTAGCGTATCAAGAAGTATCCGAAGAGAAGGCCAATAAAAATTAAAATAGAAAAAAACTTGATTCTGAGAGAAGCAAACGTTCCTTTAATACTTCTTTTCTCCAGTTTTTGCACATAAAAAACAACTTTGCTTTTTGTTAATTATCACTAAATATTACGTTTACATTTTCCCATCAAATATGTATTTCTATTAATTATTTTTAATGTAAATTTCTTATAATAATAACCATCTTAACAGGCTTGAAAAGGGGCCCCACAGTATCCGAAACGTTGCCTTTCTCATATATCAAGTTTATTTTAAACATTTGTAATAACCTTCTACTCCGGATACTTATTGATACATATAAATGACTATAATTATAAATTACATAAGATCAAAGTATTTTCACGAGAAAACTTGCCTCCAATTGTTGTTTGTATTGCATTTCTTGTTGCTGTGCCACTTCGAGGTTTTGTTGAATCTGAAATTAAAAATCGAAATATATCATTGTAAGGACTGATGATATCAAAAAATACTTGGTCAAGTAGGCGGCAGGCGGCTACAAGAAAAGATTTCGTAGACTATCTAAATATGATCTAAAATATGTAAAACATGTATTTTTAATTAAAATTTGAACTAAAAACTTAGCAATTAAAGAATAAAGGCCTAAAGTAAGGTCCAAAACTGTAAATCGCAAACCGCAAGTCCTAAACAGTAAGACCCGAATACGACAAATGGGCAAAGACCGAAAGTATAATGGTTTCGACCCAGGCCTAAGAAACCCTAAAAAAGACGGAAAACTTCCAGATACTTACATTTACTTCCAATTGAGACTTGTACTGAGCTTCTTGTTGCTGTGCGGCTTCAAGAGTTTGTCGAAGTTGTTGAATCTTTAAAAGATTCTGCTGTCTTGCCATCCCAAGATCATCAAACTGAGGTCGTTGTTGCTGGCCCATCATTCCTCCACTTCCAGAGCCCACTTGCTGTGCACCAGCCATATTGGTACCCTGAGCAAACAAAATAAGCAAAATCTTGAATTGAAAAAATAAAAATTTCAAGCCTATACTAACAAATTAAAAAAATGCAATATATTTTAAAGAATTTTTTTAGTAGTAATTTAGTTTTACTTGTATTCAAATATATGTAAGGTTCAAGCAACAAAATAAATGACTCACCTGTAAATTTATTTGGCCTTGAGGCCCCGAGGAAGGTGCCAAATTTTGCTGTTGATTCGATGGAATGACATTTTGCGTGATTTGAGCACCTCCCATTGCCATTGTATTCGTTTGGGACATAAGAATTCCACCCTGAGAAATTCCAGTAGTTGGCATGCCACCTTGCATCGCATTACCGCCAGCAGCACCCGCCTCAATAAATAAATTCCAAAAGATAAGATGCAAAAAATAGCATCGGTAAGAGTATCATGTGTGAGGAACAATAAAGTATTTTAGTTACACTCTTACAAATAGTACAAATTTGCTTTGCTGATAAATTTATTATCGCCTGAAACGTCCACTTCATGAAATGCGGTTTCAAAAAATTATGTTTCCGATGTGTCTTATCATACAAGATAAGCTTATAAGAAACGTGTTAATGAATTGAATTGATTTTAATATAAACGACATAATTGTAAAATTTCTATTAAATAGCTTATATTTCTTACCTGTGACTGATGGCGTAAGGCCTGAGTATTCTTCTGCTGTTGGATTACTTTTCGAAGACGATCTACAAAACCGGATTGATCATTTGGTATAAAACCGAGAAATGATCCTTTTTCTGCTGTGTATAAAAGCAGAAGAACTTTGATACCGCATGGTGGCTGCGAATTAAAGTGAACACATCCGGCCTAAAATTTCGAACACTAGTTTTGTAGCTGACCACGAATTTTGATTATAAGCTTCTTTGAGTAAATAAGTTGGTTGAAGAAAGAACGTTGTGAAGTTAACTACACGCAATTCGTGAAATGAGTGAAAGTAATCTAATACTTACAAAGCCCGAAGACATGACCTTTATAAGAGACTCAAGAGCTTCACATGGCGTGGGATAAAAACAGACGGACCTCGAATTCTTCAAGTAAGCATTCCCTATCGTCCCTAATAGCATTTTAGGCATTAATTGCATCAATAACTTTTGTGGCCAAGCATCAGTTTTCCTACAACAGGAAAAGTAAAACAAGTTATTTGAAACCGAAATTTTAAGAAAAATATGAAAATCTGAAAAGTGAAATAATAAACAAGGTTTCTAAATCACACGGTTGTATACACAGGTCCTGGGGCTCTCATGGTGGGAGAAGTTCCCTTACGAGAGACAAAAATTTTCGCGATCCTGCCACCGTGCGGCATGGCGCACTAGTCGTGTAGTAAAAACGTTTTCTAGCCTCAAAGTCGGAGTGATACTGACAGAACCATAATCTTGATGCAGTCCACTGCTGATTTGCAATCTCTAAGAAAATGCGGTTCGCGACATAAGGACATAAATATAGAATTTTGTCAGTATTTCGAAAAATATTTGTACGAACTATTCAATATGCAAATTTGCTTACCGATCATTCACAAATTGCGTAAAGCATTTTTCTTTTTTCCATATCGGCGTGTCACTGTTCACTTCACGGAAATTATATTCTCATCTTTATTCAAACAAAACAAAAGCACGTTACGTAATTTATGAATGATCCCTTATCAGTATGTTTTTGTAATCGAGATTCTTTACTTTCATTAAATTTCTGGCATTCCAATTCAAACATAGTTATAAATATTAACATCTCTCGTTGTATTATTTTAAATGTTTTATATTTTCGAAAGTCCATTTCATTACATTTATTTCTAATCTTATAATGTTTAAGCTTTACCCAGCTTATATTAAGTTGATTACATTTAAAAATGCATTCATATTATTTAAATTATTAACTACATGTTTAAAATATTGATTTTACGACAGGTAAATTTCAAATTAAACCGCCACTACTCTACTATTACACCCCTTAGAGGCGATTTTGGGAAACAACCGGAAGCTTTAATAAGGGAACTTCCCCCTCCAAGAGAGTCCTCGGACCTGTGTATACGACCGTGCTCAACCCACTTTTGGAAAAATTGGAGATTTATAGTTGATCGGTGGTATTCCAAACGAATGTATTAAATATTTAGGGTAACTTTTGACGGAGATCTGTTTTGAGTTAATCGTTGAATTAATTTGACACATCGAGTTCGTATCTAGGTTCTCAACCAATCAACTTTGCCATAAACCAACAAAGTAGCTAGAAATGAATCCTATGAAAAATATTAATTCCACCATTAATTAAAATTAAGCCTCCATAAAAATGTTCCCATAGCTATTTTATTGGCAAAGCAAAAAACTTTCACAGAAATCAAATTTCCAATTTAGGAAAAAAATAAAAACATACATCATATGCAGAGACTGTAATCGCAGCTTATTCTTTTACCGAAATTCTTTTCTTTTATTATAATTCGAATAAACATTACACATATATGTATAACAAATTTAATAGAAGCATAAATATGATCCACTGAGACCATTATTGATATCTAGTAAATCATTATATAACAGTAAAATGCTAAAATCACTTCAATAACTGCTCTTCATGCGTTGCTAATGAAAGAGAAAGCATAATCGTTATGCAATATTTCGAATATGCAACTCCAAAAATCAATTTAACATATCACACTCAGCTTTCCCCCGGGTCAACGAAGCAAAGGTGGTAATACGATGGTGCAAATTGTTTATTTTTTCGTGCTGGTCTGAGGGCAAGCTAAAAGTGATATACTAAATTTATTTTTGAGTTTTATATTCGAAACATTACACAGTATCTTTTATCTTTAATTAAAAACACATGGAAAGCTGTTATAAAACTATTTTCTAGATATCAATAACAGTATCAATGAATCGTATTTAAGCTCCTATTCAGAATTAGCAAACAAGAGAAGAAATCAGCCAAATTGAAAACGACCAAGCGCGTAGTCGAGTTGCGCTTAGAGGGCCTCTGTACCGAGTGTTTCTGTTGAATATGATTATAAAGCTAAAAAGCAGTCGCGACAATGGTTTAGGGATGGTCCCGAGAGAAAAAAGCCTAATCCAAGGCGTGAACTACCGTGTTGAAGTATGAACGGTACCAGGGAATGGTATCTTAAAAGGGTATCTCTGGGGTTTCGGGCGACCTCTCAGAGTAACATTGCCTTATCTCCACAAGCAGCGCTCTGCAAATATGGACCAAATGTTTCCAGAACTACGCATGAGAACAAAATGAGTTCTTTCCAAGGTCAACAACAAAACACCCAGGAAGAGTAGGCAAAGTTCCTCTGGAGAAGGAATCTTCCATTGAGAATATGGAAATTACCAAAGGAGTCTTAGAGCATAATTCGGAATCTAAAATTGGGGAAACATCTTGGAGTAACCCTGATTCAATATTAGGTAAGGAAATAGGTGGACCTATGTACTATGCTGATGCAGGGAAATAAACGGTGGAACTACGATAAGCTAAATTTTCGGGAGCTACTAGGAAGAGGTTGAGACAACAAATGTTAAATCAATAGGACGCATCAACTAGTCAAACTGGGACTCCGAAGAAGGCCCACTTTGATAACAGCACACCTTATGAGAACAGGAAGCAGAAGAAGGTGCGGCAGAGTCTCTTACAACCAGGCCTTTCAAAGTCACAGAAAAATGGCCATAGTCGCCGAGGGGTTTCTAATAACCGAACTCCATGACGACCATTCAATTAAATTAAATTAAAATAAATTAAATTAAATTAAAATTAAAATTAATGTTAATATTAATATCTGTTAATATAATACTATTATAATTGTAATATCAAATATAGTTAATTATATATTATATTAATTATATAATAATGTAATGAAATATAAGTATAAAATATATCTGGTGTAATAGTGTTAATCACGGAATTGATATTCTGATATTGTATATAGAAGAATTAATCGCGCGAAACATGCAAATCATTAAAATTACCAATCTCTTGCATTTCTTTAAAATGCGGAAAAGTTGATAGAATATTAATATTAATACTGTTCTATGTAAAATTGAAATTATCTGTGTGCAACAGGAGATGCGCGAAATGCACGGGGTCTGCGGTTGTCACTCAGGCGAGCAATCAAGCGTGAACAAACAAAAGCGATGCGGGATATAATGAGTCAGTTCCCACCCGCCGTCATCCCCAAAATCGGCGCTATAAAAGAGTTTCATTGTATCTCTTTAGTGCGTGATATTGTTTAAACTAAAAAGAAAAAGGTAAATATTTGTATTATAAATCTGTGTTACCTATCTATAAATATTTATACCAAAGTTTAAAAGAAAAACACTTTAAATAAATATGTGGATAATTTCTTGACAACACACCTTATCGTTTTTTTAAATTCAAATACTCATCATTCTTTAAATGTACTGCAAATTACACGTGTGTGCAACGTGAGTTTAATTACATTAACAATTATTTCTTAGCATAATTTTAAATGTTCAAATTTTTTATTTTAGTAGCTTAGAATTAAGAATTAATTCTTTACAGCATTTTGAAATTGAAACCGGTTCGAATTACGCAAAAATTTAAACATATAAAAAATTTTTTTTTTCATGGACCGCGATTTTTCTTTCCCTATATTTGGCCCTGCTTGATGAAAACAAAACACAATCATCTTTCATATGTTTACATATGTAATAATAATAATACGTAATAATATGTAATAATAGTTACATGATATAAATTTACAAAACTTAACCAATTCTCAAAAAAAAAAAATACATTTTTATAAAGATTTTTCCTTATAGATAATAAATTGTTCCCGCGTCACCTGCGATTATCGATATACGACCGCCGAAGTTTTCCGAACGGCAATCGTGCACCTTCAAGTTTTCAGATTCAGAAGAGAAGAAATCGGTTGCGCGCACAACCCAGTCATATGTCATTGTCTCCTACTCTCTTCACACGGACATAGATCTGTCACAGTATTAGAGTGAACGTGGTTTCATACCTGGGATTACTGACTCTAATTTGAAAAGCAGAACAGTACATACTTCACTACATAATAATTACGTGAAGGCCAACGTTTCAAGGGGATGCCTACAGTTAGGAGTTCTTTCATCTACCCAGTGGACGTTTGTCATTGATACCTGATTGTGTCTGTTGACCCGGATGAGATAGGACTCGTGCATTTTACCAGAAAAGGGAAGCTCCTAGCCTTAGAAATCTTCAAAATTATGTTTCGGAAGTAGAATTTTCAAAATCAGCAAAGTATTTATGCGTAATATTTAACCTTAAATTAACCTAGAAACTCTATGTTGATAAAGTTATAAAAGAAAGCTAAGATGGCTTTTTGGACCTGTGCATGCGCAACAGGCAAACCCCTGGGGCTTAAAACTCAGGATTACTCACCGGTTATGAGCAATAATAATCAAACCCATTATATAATATCATATGCATTAACGATCTGTTTGTCAAAAAATAAACTAATCAGTATTATCAAAAAATGGAAAGCCTTCTACGGGTTTTCTGCTTGCAGATCACCGATGCTATAAAAATAACACCAAAATTAGCTGTTGAGGTCATTCTGGACATCCCCCAGTTACAACTTTTCATAAGGAAGATTGCAGCAGTGAAACCTATATACTCCTAGTAGGGGACAGCCTAAGTGATGTTTATGTGACAGATCTAGATGACATGAGTCAGTGCATGCTATTAAGGGATACTATTCTCGCTATACAAACTGATGTTATGATGAGGAAATTATTATTAGCCATGAGATCCTACAGGGCCATTTTCCCTAAAAGGGAGGAATGCGATTTTGAAGTGAGAAGGTAAGAATCATTTACATACAGAAGTCTCGTTTGGCACACAGGCGGCTCTAAAGTCTTCTTGGGAACAGGGGCTTTAAACATAAACATAGCTATTAAAGCTTTCCTAGAGAAAATTTGTAAGCAAGCATATAAAGGCCAGCGTATTTACATTAAAATTAAGGTTGCCGGTAAAAACCGGATGAGTCTGATCTGGGTTCCTGGCTATGAACATATTGAAAGTAATGACAAAGCAGATGCACTGGCCAACACGGGAGCTTTGCAGCACCTGTTTGACCCCGAAACCTACTGTGCTATCCCGTATGAATCGGCAAAAGAAGCCACTGTTAAATCACTGAGAAAACTCTTGGCCAACAGAAGGATTGGAGACCAACTTCTTTGTCGCAAATGCGACTTTCACGAAGAGACAGCTCATCATATACTTTGTTTCTCGACCCAGAAGATATTGAGAAATCTCCTGTAGCTCAGTGTATACCTTTATAATAAATGCTGAATTTATGGGAGCTTGTTAAATTTTAGGGTATAGCACAACAGATCACCCTTACCTGTTGGCAAGGAAGCTCACCGGTGCGAAGAGGATACATCCAGACGTTACATGAACTTTGGGTCGATATGCACCCGGATTATGCTCAAAAGATACATCAGTATTTAAGAATTCAGGTATTTTTTTACACAAAGGGGGATTTGAAGCTTCTTGCAGCAAGAAGAATAGCGACGTCCTCCAGCGAACAAAGCACATTTTCTAGAAAGACCACCTTTACAGATAGCCGATACTGCCAACATGGGAACTAGAAGATCAAAAATATAAAAAAAGTCTTTTTTAGGATAAACAAATTAGCTGAAGCTAATACTGCTCTCCACGATTTTCTCCCTGAAGATGTAAACTCTCGAACCTGAACTATGTAATTTACGAGACAGCGGTCCCCCTGCTTAGCGACAATAGAAGTAATGATGCTTCAGTACGCCTGGGTAAGACTCGCGAGCGCATTGCACGACTTCAGTTTAAAATTACCAGATCGATACGGCATGCATCAAATGTTCAGTGTGTGATTAGCTACATAACGTCAAATCAAAAATTCACTCCAAAAGTGCTGGAAACAGCACTTTAACAGCCAAAGAACACCTTGAATAGCGAGTAAAGTTGATTTAAACAAATTCCACCTTCTCTACTCATGCCTCCCGTCTGTTCAATAAAACGTGACGTGCATTGAAAATCCATCTAGCCAAGAAGAGATTCGAAACTTCTGGAAACTAGTATATGGAGATACTTATTAGCTAAATGAAGACGCTTCAGATATCTCACTCTTTCGTAACTTTTGCCAGAGGCAACGGCTGCATCAACTAAAGAAGAAGTGTCCAGTAAATACTGCTAAAGAAGTGAAGAAAGTTATCGCTAGAACTAAGAACATTCCAGCGCTAGGGCCAGATAAAATCAACAACTTCTAATGTAAGAAGTTTACTTCTGTACACCAATATCTAGCTCGTATATTAGCTACTTTCGTAAACATAGATCATCCCATTGCACAGTGGTTAGTGGAGGGACAAACGATACTGATACCTAAGACCGGAGATTTGTCAAGTCCAAGGAACTGCAGGCCTATAGCTTGTTAAAACACCAGCTACAAGCTATTCACTAGAGACCCAAAGAGAGTATATTAACATCTATCGAACCGATATGACGTACAATTGTTAAACAACGTGGATGCAAGAGGGAATTAGCAGCTTGCAGGGAGAACCTGTTAATAAACAGGTGTATTAACCTATAAGAGGGGGGTCTTTTAAGGATACTCTCTAAGACCGATACTTTCCTGAGTCTCCCTGTTTCCTCTATCTATTGTGTTCCGAGGCAAAAGCTCCAGATACCCATGTGGCCCGCCGAATAGAAAATAATACAAGGTCAAACACCTTTTATACATGGACGACCTTAAACTCTTTGCCTTTTCAAAGGCAGACCTTTAAATCCTTGTGGCGGCGGTAAATAGGTACTCTAAAGCTATTGATATGGCTTTGTACTGGAAAAGGTGGCTGTATCCATTTACACAGAGGAGGACTAAAAACTACATCATCGAGTAACGATCAGAATGTTAAACTCACAGGTGGAAATACCATTCAACATATTGGTAATGGTGAAACATATACATATCTTAAAATATGGGAGTCGGAAACCCAAAATAAGCGTATTTTAAAAACGGCCCTTAAAAAAAGGTATCGCCAAATCTTTAGAAAAATATAGGTTTCCCAATTATGTGGGAAGATTAAGATATAGGCGACCAGTATGCTGGCCGTTGCTGTACTGCTCTACACGTTTGGTGCAGTAAAATGGAACGTCGATGAGTTGAAGCAACTTGACCGAACCATACACCAGATGATTACAATCCATCGCAGTCATCGTCCTAGACCTTCCGCACCTCTTATATACCTCCCTCGAGATAAAGGGGATACAGGTTTGCTGAACTTGGAGTGTCTAGAGCGAAGAACGGTTTTAGTTACAGCCTGCTCAATTATAAACAGCAAATATTCTCCTATGCGACTCGCACATAAGCATGAAGTCAATGCTGCGGCATTTCTATACAGTGCCGCAGACAGAGCCGCAGAGGAGCTTAATCTCCCATTCGATTCCAGCGACAGTCGTGTACAGGAATCAGATCATTTACTTCTACTAAAAGAATATGCTAACAAGCACCTTCATCGTGAATTCTACTGCATTATACGTATAGAAGAACTATCGATGGGTCTGTCCAACATGTTTTTTAAGTCTGCTGGATTGAGATCGGAGACTGATGGATTTTTTTGAATGACAAGACGGAGTTATAGATGCCTGAATGTACCGTACGCATATAATAAATGTACCTGTAGGTGATACCAACTGCCGAGCGTGCAAGCAAGAGCCAGAAACACTTGGACATGTTATCAGTGGATGCTCAAAGTATGCACGATACGGGTACAGAGACATAATGCGTGCTCTAATGCCCGTGGGAACTGGAGTCTGTTGTGGAGAATCGGACACTAAGAATCGGGCACTGTGAATCGGGATTGGTTGCTACAAAGAACTACGATATATCTTCCGGAGCCAACAACTTCAATAGTAATAAATAATCTCAGGAAAAGAATCAGGTACGAATTCAGTCTCTACATTTTTGTATGCTGGAAATACATATAAGGATATTGGGCGGTGATAAAAATAATTTTTTTACTTCAGAAAAAGATATTTCGATTTCTAGCTATTTAGTTGCTGAATTAATGCATTATAGGTTTAATTAAAAAATGTTATTATGTTCCAAAAAAACGGATACTTTTTTCGTTAACAGCGCACGTTTTTCAACTTTTGACGCTGATTAAAAATTCAATTTTTATTTTAGAAAATAAAACCTTCGCTCTCGAGACAATGTAGTGCTAAATTAAGGCGTGAAAGGTGTGATTGTAAAAAATTCTTCAATTTAGAGAGAATAGCGGGGAAATGGGTTGATGCGCATGTTTTCTTAACTTAAGACGGTTATTTAAATCCTAATTTAATTTAAAAAACGCAAAGTCAAAACAGGTTTTTAGCTTTTGAGTTGCAAAGAATTTCAGAAGACTCCAAAAACTTGTAAAAAATCGCACAAAACCTATAAAAAAATGTTTTCCACACGTTTGTGGAGGTGACGCAAAATATTTTATTTCAGAGTAGTCGGCAACAAACAACTAGTGCGCAAGTGAAGTTCGCAGATTTACGATTCAGTTTGTGATTGGAGAATTTTTTTTTATTTTCTCCCGTATACCAAAGTCGCACTTTTTCATAAAATTCTATAAAACCACATCATATACACAATAAGAAAAGAGTGATTTCGCTCTTCTCCCTCCATCAAAGAATAAAATTCGATTAGAATTGCAAAATATTGAAAAAGTACATATAAAAAAAAACATTTTGCTGCAATGTGTATCAGATATAAGCGCATTGAAAATGCAGTTTTAATTCAAAATCGTTGTGGTGAAATTCTAAGACATTTGGAACATTTCATATAATTCAAGTATACTCTACAAAATTCAGGATATTCTGAAAATCTTCAATACAAATTTAATCATTTTTAGATAATTGCAGAATATTGGATGGATGGAACATAAAAAAACTGTACGTACAAATCCATTTCTCCCTCCTTTGGCTGAATGGACACTTGACAAGGCACGTGTTTGGTCTGTTTTTGAGTATCGTTTGGATTTTTGTTCTTTTCGATCCACTCCAGAGTCCCTTGCCAAATAATGCGACGTTCAGTTCCCATTCCCATCTGCTGCCCGGCCCCAACATTACCCTGTAATATACAAACATAAAACAGAATACAGCTAACCATTAGCCAAAGAAGACCACTTTCAATTTTAAGATCGCTGATTTTTAGTATTTGAACCGTTTTAATTTAAGATTCAAAATCTAAAGACAACAAAAAACAAACCTGATTCTGAGGATGGGTAGCTTGCGGGGTACCAGTAGCTTGAGAAGCTTGACCCTGAGGAGTGGTAACAGTATGAGGACCTTGAGTGGAAGTAGGTTGATTAACGCCGGATACAGTGAGTTGAGAACCAGGCTGATTTTGAGGTTGCTGAGCTTGCATTCCCATCGAGGCCTGTTGCTGATTCTGTTGCTGGTTTTGCTGCATCATCAATCGCAGCTGTTGCTGCTGCGTTAACTGTTGCTGCTGAGGATTCGCTCCCATCGTGTTATTAGTATTCCCTGAAACATTCAATTTTTGAACGAATTTCACGTTTCAAAGTTCAAAACAAATAACTTGAACAAATTCTATAAGCAAATGCTTAGCACAGACGTTTAATGGCAAAAAGGCATAATTTTTCTTTTATTTGTCCATTAATTATATGTTTGGTGACTTTTGTTAATTAACTTTTTTTGCAGACACGCATGCAAATGGCGATACCGCGTGTCTGGAAAGTTTGCGCAAAGTGCAGAATTCGTGTACTTAGAGACTAGCGCGTAGGACTATTTTCACACAGGAAAAATGTGCGAGAGTATCATATTCCTGCATGCTAATCTCACAGTAAAGAAATCTGTAACTTTGAGCATAATTTACAGAAACGGAAAATCGCTATTTTCATGCACTTTTTGCACACAAAAAAATCATGTGTGAGACACGTGCGAAAGGCTACTCCACTCGTGTGAAGTTTTTAACACGAGGCGGAGGAGAACACTCGGAGAATAATGAACTTTTCGTACTTATTACACAAGATATTATTTTTGCAAAATTCAAGTCAAAAGCTCAACTTTCCATGATTCTAGATGATGTGCAAAGTAACCCATTCTAGTTGGCGGTGTGAGAATAATATGGATTCATGCGCACTTTCAAATATAGTTCTCCGGACTAACGCTGGGTAAAGTTGCGCATGAGCACTTTAGAAAGAACCTTTACACACCGGCAGAGTTGAAAGGTTGTTTTACAGGGCTCTTAGTCTCACTGTTTTGTTCGCACACATAATTGCTGACACGTGTGAATTCATCATTGACCTTGAACTATTCACAGTCATTTACAGCCAGGCTGAGAAATAATGTTCCACCTTAATTTCACGGGTCTGCATGGATCCAGATTCCAATTATTTGACAATGAAGAGTGGTTTCCCGTAGAAGGCACTGCGCCAAATCCGAATTTAACGTTGAATTTGTCTTTAAAAATCCGAAATTGATACAGAATTGCGCCCTAAAAGTTATTTTGAGCCTCGATTTTCCTTTATCTTCTCCACTTTGAAATTTGAAGATAGCGAAAAATTTCTATAGTTTAAGAGCCTTAAATGATCCCTTAATTTTTAAATGAAATCGAGATCGATAAAAAAACATTTTTGAAGTTGCGCGTCTGGTACCCGGAGAGCCACCTTCTTGTGTAATCAAAGCACTGGATATTTACAAAATTCAAAATCCCAAAATTTAAGCGTTACGATCCCTGGTAGCTTTACATGAGCTTTTAATTATGACGTAGTTCTCAATCATATTTCATAAGGCGGTTGTGCCAGATTCAGGAACCTCACCGATTGAATCTGCCGGTTTCTCGGCTAATTTGTATAATGACGCGTGCGTTAGTTGCTAAATAAATTCGCCCATTCGGTTTATGTTAATAATTACAATTATTAATTCTTAACTGTAAATCCAGTCTCGTTTAGCGTGACGAGTTCCAAGCTTAATACATATTGAAGAAGCACTTACCATCCATCCTCTGTCCGAACGGCGAGATGTTTATACCCAATGAAGATGGGGGTTGATTGAGTTGCGCTAAAAGTGCGCTACCTGGAGTACTCGTAGGTGGGGCTGCATTCGGTGCAATAAAAGACGGCCCAGGAGGCCTCATTCTCCATGGATGAGTAGGCCTGGCACCCATTCCAGAAGGATGATAATTTGGCGGCGCGTTAATTTGCGGATTAAAGCTTGGACGTCCGCCGCTCATGGGTGCCGCCATTGGTGGCGCCACCGGCTGATGCACTGATGCAATATTCTGGGGGGTTTGATTCCTGAATGTGGGGCCCTGACTTTGCGGAGGCTGTGCGATATTCTGAGCAGCCTGATTCGTGTTTGGACTGTCATTGCTCTGCAGCGGACTCAAGGGAATTTGAGCGGCACTGGCAGCCGTTACATGACCCGGGCCAGTTATCGGACTCACGGGTCGCTCCTTCAGGTTGTAATTTCTGAGTAAAACCAGATGGCGCGGATCTTTAGCGTAGTTCTTTGTTTGGGAGGATTGAAGATCACCCCCCGCTTTTTCAAAGAGCTTGAACAGGGCGGGAATTTTACGTGGAGACAGGATGGAAAGGTTTATATTTCTCTGGAATAAAAAGCATTTTTTATTGAACCGCAGGGAATCTATAGTCAAAGTGAAATCATGAAGTCACTTACTTCTTGAAGAAGAGGAGCCAATTGATCTACTGTGTGACCAGAAAATTTGAACGTTTCTTGGACGACTGTAAGATAAGGAGGAGAGTTGCAAACTAAGATGCAATGTTTTTGTGAAGCTGTGTTTGGTTCTCTTCGCACTTGCAAGTCTTCAAAACATTGCAGAGCAGTCGCTAAACCCTCAGCGATATTTGCATGTGATTCTCCCATTCCGCCGACCATTCTGCAAATTAAAGAAAAAGAAACAAGAATAGAAGCTGTATTCTGTTTCGAGAAAAATATTTTGAAACTTTTAATTTTTCTTAATTTCTTGGAGTGCTTACTCGAGTTTATCCAAGGCAAGTAACAGTTTGTGTGGATTTGAGTAAGGTCCAAGAGTTCCTGTACAAGGGGATGGTAAGCAATCTGCTGCATGATATACCACGACTCCGTACAAGGTGGAAGTATTCTGTAAGGAGATTGATTACAACCAATTAAGAAGCGCCTTAGTATTTGCAGGGATTTATTGTTTAATTTGGTAAAGAAACTTACTTCTGGGACATATTCTCTGTCTTCTATATTACCTTGACTAAAGTATCTGAAGAAAACAAAAATTAACCAATTTTAATTTGAAATGGGCCTATTTTGACTTACTTGAAATGTAATTTTAAAGGTGCTCTTACAGAATTCAAATTAACTAGAAGGTCGTATAAACAAAGCCGTATTATTCTAGAAAAAAGTTTTAAAAAATACTTAACATTTTTAAAGATAATCAAAAATAACAATATCAGGCATTGAATTACAGAAATAATAAGTTCATTTGTTTAGGAATACATAAGCATATTATTCTCATTAATTTTCCAGTATTTTTTTATTTTTATTATTACACCATTAAGCCATTTCCCTTTCGGGGTAAGCGTGACTCACTCGGTAGGCGAAAGGAGTAATGTGTGGAAGGGATAGAGATTTTTCAGATTGATCCAGAATTCTCGTGCTATTTAAGTAAATAACACGTTCGTTCCGCAACACTGCTCCGACCCAGGTTGCTGATCAATCTCTCTAGCAATCACCCCAAGCGAAAAACCTCACGAAGTCTTTATGTAAGGTTCCCCACTTGGGTCCATTAGTAGTCAAGATCTTTTTTTCAGGCGTCATTCACTCTACTGACACTCTTTTTATTAACTATTTGCCGCCGTTCTTTGCTGTCCTGGCATACTTCTCTAGCATCTGTTATGTCCATGCATTTTTTCATGCAGGCTCTCGTGTTTCTGTGACTTCTTATGTCTCTTCTAACTAGGGTCTCATTCACACATTCTAACCATTCTTTCCGCGATCTACCTCTGGCCACGCTGCCATTTACTTTACCTTGATACACTTGTTTCGTTAGTCGTTCATTTGGCATTCTCTCAATATGTCCGAACCATCTTAACCGGTTTCTTTCCCATGTGTCTACTAGCGTCTCTTCTGCACCACATTCTTTTAGAATTACCTCGTTACTTACATTGTCCATCAGGGTTTTCCCGCATATTATGCGCATGAATCTCATGTCAATTGCGTTAATTTTACTCTTATCTTTTTCTTGATAAGTCCATGTCTCGCTACCGTATAGTACAGTCGGTACAAATATAGAATTATATTTTGCCATTTTAGCTTTATTTGATATATTTTTACTTCTGATAAGGAGACCTGCTCTACCAATAACCTTCTTACCTTTATTTATTCGTCTATCTAATTCCTCATCTATCTTCCCGTCCCTAGTAAATAGGCTACCAAGGTATACGAACTTATCAACTTGTTTAATTCTCTCATCATTTAATAAAATATTGCATAGTGTTTTCTCACTCTTTCCTTCGAACACCATAGTTTTTGTTTTATTTGCATTAATTCTGAGGCCCATGCTCTTCATGCTTGCATCTAGTTTATTCAACATTCTTTGTAAATCTTCGATAGACTCTGCCATAACAATCTTATCATCTGCGAACGCTAACCCACGTACCCTTACTGTTTCGAGATCCACACCCTCTTCGTCGAAGATAGCCATTCTTAAACACTTGTCCATAAATAATATAAATAACCATGAAGACATAACGCATCCTTGTCTAACTCCTTGAATAATACCGAAACAGTCACTTAGTTTCCCATTCACATCGCAACGTGTTCAACATCGCAATTGTGGTGTCCTATAGCTTCATCTCCAAATTGTCTCCTAAAATAGTCTCTGAAAGCCTCTAGTATTCCGTCTGCATCATATACCATTTCCCCCCTACTATTCCTTATGTTGACAGTATGCTTTTGCATAACCACAATAAACTTTTAAGTTAAAACAATTTTTTAACAATAGTTATTCAGTTTGAGTGATTCTGAATCTGAATTTAGAATATTTCTTTCTGGACTGTTAAACTTGTCAACTTGGAATATTTTTAATTGAGAGAATATTATAATTTACATTAATTTTGAACTTCAGGAACATTCATCTTGAACATTTTAAACGGTATAACTGAATGATTTAAATGCTAAATTATTCATTTGACCCAATCTATTTCAAATCAGAAAGGATCTACACTTGAAGCCGCAGAATCTCTCAGCGACCAAATACGTGGTTTTCAGAGGAAATTAGGCGATACGTATTTTTCCGATTTGTGAAAAAAAATTCACAATTTTTTGAGTATTTGAATTTTTTGTTTCTTTAAAAAAAAACCCAATTTTTTCATTAAAGTTGTATCACTTTTGACCCAATTGAGAACAACTCACCCTTATAGATAGATAAACGTTTATTTTTCGGCCTGTTGGCCTAACAAAATAGACTTGCTTACGCTTCCAATTTCTTTGCAGAATTGGTTCACAACTCACTCTTAAAAACTAACATTCATCCACACCTTATCTCTAAGACCACTTGCTCTTATAGCCTTGCCTTCCTCGCTTCGCCTTGCCTCACAATTATGATCCTACTTTCTCGCCTTACCTCACATTGTCAACTTCTGCCTCCGTGGATAATATCTCATACTTATCTACTATTTACAATATTTGCAATTTTCTTACACATAATTACACTCTTATTTCCAGGCTTGCCTTCTCCATTCCTCTTCCTCCTTCCTTCTCCATCTTACCAAACACTACCTTTGCCCATGCTACTGCCCTTTTGCCCCCCTTTCATGCAACAATACCACCATACTAATCCCACTCCTTTTCGTCTCATCACACTTCTCCAAGCCGTGCTTCATTTTTTCATCCCACTTCCCGCATAATCCACATGACCTTTTCTCTCTAGAGAGCCAGAATCTATTAAAATCCTCCATGCATCCGCATCTAATCCTCGCTCTCTCCTATGGCATAACTTAAACATAGTTCCGGTTAAACCTTGACTTTCTTATTCTCTCCTCCCCTTCTACCTTCTTTACCCTTTTAACCTCCATTTTTCGAGCCCCTCCCCTGTCCTCCTTCTGCCACTAACACTCCCTAACCAGCTTACTTCCCCCCTCTTTTAAAAATTTCTTCTCATATTTACATGCTCAACTTCCCATTATAATCTCTAATCTTGTTAGCCCCGTCTCCCTTCTGACAACGTAACCAGGCGTATTCCTTGTCAAGCCCAGTGTCCACTTTACATACATCTCTTATATCCTGTTTACCTCCTCTATCTCCTTCCACCCCACACCAACACTCCATAAAATAAGACACTTATCACTAGCGACTCCAAAAATTTAATTTTCCTTTCCAAATCATCTGCAAACAACTTCTTTCCCATACCCACACCTGTCTCATTACTACCTTTGCCCTTTTCACTCTCTCTTTTATATGACCATCCACTCCCCCAGTTCCACTTACCTCCCTTATCCCTTCCACCTCCTTTCCTGAACACCATAACGTTGGACTTTAACGCATTCAGCTCCAGACAATTCTTATCCAGGTATCTTCTTAGCCTCTTAATCATTTCCTTTAAGGCCTCCTCATCTTTGCTAGTAGCACTATGCCATCTGGATACGCGAGTGACCATATACTAACCCATTCTACCATTACTCCTCCTACCACGCAGGCCGCTAGCTTACTTTCCATATCCGCTGTTAAAATCGCAAAAAATGTTGAGCTAAGCGGATAACCTTGCCTAAACACCATATCCATCCAGAAAACATCCGAAATCCCCTCCCATAATCTCAC
>NC_046661.1:36160865-36165918 GCF_010883055.1 Belonocnema kinseyi | reverse complement strand
TCCTTACCCTCTCGATCACGCTGCTCTCCACTTCCCTTTCCTTCACCGCCTCCCACATCTTCCACCTATCCTCCGAAGGAAAGGTGTCTTTGAGATCCACAAACATGCCTACACGTTTTGCTACCTTGTTCGTTAATTCTGTATCCACCACGTTCTGCAAAACGTAGATTTTGTCAATAGTTCTCCTATCCGCCCTAAAGCCCACCTGCGCCTCCGGCAATACTGCTTTCCCCTAGAAATCCTTCCGTAGCTTCTTCGCCAACACCATCGCGTATACTTTATACCCCTCAATACTTTCCTCACTACCTTCATCAGACTCTCCCGAACCTCTTGTGTATTAAACAGACACGCTTCCGTCTCTATCCCGTCCAGTCCTGCTACCTTTAATCTTGTTAAATTCCCTATATGTGTCTCTATCTCTTCGGCATTCAACCCCTACACTTATGCCACCCTGGTTCTTCTACTCCCATCACCTCTTTTCCGTGAGTCTGAGCCTTAAAACGATTCTTTAAAAAAACTCCCTCCACTCCTCATTCTTTATCTTCTAGCTTATAACCACTCTATGCTTTCTAAATCTATTTATTATCTTCCACACGTCTCCGTCTGACTTAACACTTTTCAACTCCTCTTCCAGATCTTTCTTCCTTTCCTGTATCTTATTCTTACACATAAATCTAAAATTCTTTCTCATTTCTACGTATTCCTCCTTTTTCGCAGCCCTCTCTTTCCACTTTTTGTAGTTTATTTTCACTTACCTTTTCATCTTTTTATATTCCCTAACCCAACACGGCCTTACGACTTCTTTCTTCTTCTTCTTGAATATCTTCTTTTGCACATGCCCTTTCACTTTCTCTTCCAAATCCTGCCATATCTCTTCCACCGACTCCCCTGCAAAGCGTACCTTCCCTAAATGCTCCTGATACTTCTCTATCGCCTTCCTCGTCCAGATCACCCTCTCCCCCAATGACACTTCTCCAACTTGCTTTACGCTACCCTCCCCCTATCAACAACGCTAATGGCTGATTTTACCCACCCTTCAACTGCAAACCTATCATAAGGAAAATATCTTCTGATTTGTATGCGGGCTTAATAACTTTTGTTCTCAGAAAATGTTGTTCTTCATAAAATCGAATTCTCGTATTTTTCTTGCTTATAACAACAGATATGAAAAATGTTAAGAAAATAGTTTGCAATTAAAAAAGTGCTACAAGAATTTCTTTACTCATTCATGATATCTGGTACTGTTTCCAAGAAAAATAAAAAAATTCAAAATGTATAAAAAAAATTCTCTCGACCACAAAAATGGCTTAGCCCGCATAAAACCTATAGAATATCTTTTTTATACAAACGGAAAATGTGTAAACAATATATTTTTTTAATTCAAAAGGTGGAGTTTGCCCCTTTTCTTAGAAATTTTCCACATGTTTCTATTATTCTGTAATAGTTCAAACTCTATGCAAATTTAAATTCACAACAATCGGTAAAACTCAAAGAATAAATTTAAATGCCAAACGAAAAGTGTGTCCTCATTTTGAAACTGCACAGAAAATCAATTTATAGTATAGTTAATAACAGATTTATACAGTTTCCCGAAATAAATATTAAATTTTTTTATTTTTCTCGGAAACGGTACAAGATATCGTAAATGAGTAAAGAATTTTTTTCTAAAAAAGAAGAAAAATACGAAAATTATTAAGCCCGCATAAAACTCACAAGATATTTTACTTATGATGGTAAAAATTCAACAACAAAATATCAAAAAATATAAGTGTGGGTTTTTTAAGAAAATCTACTTTTACTATTTTAAGGAAAAAAACGTCATTTCGTTAATTTTGAACATTTTCTCGCGGTTTCCAAAAAAAGGTGATAAGCTCTACCGGAATATGGAAAGAATCTTAATTATTTCAATTATGAAAAAAGTTACGTAACTTTAAATAAAAAATTGGGTTTTTTTTAATATAAGCAAAAAATTCAAATACGCATAACTTCGTGAAAATTATGTTTTCACAAATCGCAAATATACGTATTGACTAATTTCCACTAAAAATAACATATTTTGTCATGGGAGATTCTAAGACTTCAAGTGTACAACCTGCCTGATTTGAAATGGAGTCAGGAATTTTTTAATAATTCAGGCTTAACAGTCCAAAAATCTCTCCAAACAAAAGAAATGGAATGATTTTTCACAAAATAGGAGAATAAATTATTTTAAATACACAAAAATATTATCAAAACAATATTGAATTAAATATGAAATGCTTAATTCCTAAAATTTCAAGTCAAAATGTATTAACTTTTTAACAAAGTAGTGGAATTTTCAATCAGAGGAGACGAATTTTAAACTCACAAACCAATTTTTAACAAATAGTTGAGTTTGTAAGTTAAAAACTTGAATGGTTTAGAAAATAAATTGACTTTTAAATTCAAAGAAGTATTTTCAATTCAAAACTGTAAAAAAGCTTTGATATTTATATTCAGCTAGTAATTATACGTGCAGTGTATAATAAAATTACAATATGTAACCTGATTAATTTACGATACTTCACCACCTATTTGCAATCTAGTGTGATTTCACTTCTGTTAACAATGTAAAAATAAAACGAAGGTTCTTCAATTTGCAGTCGACTGTAAAATTACTACGTCCGATGATGGAAATTATTCAATCGGCGCATCGGATATAGTAAGTTTACACAGTTAAGTGTGTGATATTCACAATGATACAATATGTAATTTCCCGAAACTTTGTAATTTTACACAAATCTTTTTTTACAGTATAATATACTATTATATATAATACTATATAATTATATAGAATGGTATTCTAACTAACTATAAAGGATGTTTGAGTATAACGGAAAAGTTTAGAGAGACCGAACCTCAAAATATCATTTTGACTGTATGTCTTGACTTACGACCCGTACGTTATTTCACGGTCGACGACGGGAAATTTACGTCCTGAATGTATTTCTTTATAGCGGACTTAGCTTGAGAAGAAAAATATGTATTTCTACAGAATTCTGCTTATTTACTAACTGCCACACCGATAAAATAATTTCCATCATCGCAGGATATAAATTTACACCAACTTTTTTTATAGTGAATAAATCAATTTCTAAAAGTAAACCAAATAGTTGCGTTCACAACCAAATAGTTGAACTTTCAACAAAACAGTTGAATTTTTAACCAAATAGTTGCATTTTAATCCAAAAATACTATTTTCTTTGAAGACAGTTGAATTATCAGCCTGAGAAGCTGAATGTTCAACAAATAGATCGTTTTTAAGAAAAAAAGTTTAATTTTCATGCCAGAAATAGTTTTTTTTCTATTTTCTACCATAAAATAGAAATTTTCAATCCAAAAGGACGACTTTACTATCCTAAAATCAAATCTTCTACAAAAAAAGTTAAATTATTGACCAAAAAATATGAATGTTTAACAAAACAGTTGAATTTTTAACAAAATAATTGAAGTGTCAACCAAGTAGTTGAATTTTTAACCAAAAGTAATGAACTGTTAACCAAAAAATATTACTTTTCTATCGTATAATAGGGTTTTTCTATCAAAAAGAATGAATTTACTATTTAGAAAGGTGAATGTTCAACAAAAAAGTTCAATTATCGACCAAAAAATAAGACTTTTTCCAAAAATAGTTGAATTTTTAACAACAACTTAAAAATGTCCAGTTATTATATGCTGGAAATATGAAAAAATTGAATAAGGTTTCACGAAATAAAAAATTGTTCAATTTTAAAAGTTATAAATTTAAAATTTATAAGTATAAAGATTTAATAAGAAATTATTTTATTTTTAACCCTCAGTAACCCCACCTATTTTAATCAGCAATCAAAATGACAAGAATACATCACTATTGGTCTCAGGCTTTTAGCATTACCGTTTATGCCATGAAGTAGTACTCTCACAGACGAACACGAGTGTGATGTCTATTTTTCCTGATGGAATAGAAATATTTCAAGTAATTTTTATGTGAAGTTTCAGATTAAATGGTAAATTTCCGTTTTTTTTATATTTTTTAATTTAAAATGCGTATTGGGTGTTTTTTGTCATGAGAAAACCGATTCTGAAGTTTATTTTGCAACAAAATTAGGTTTTGATGCAATTCCGACACAAATATTAACTAAATTCGATAGTTCATTATTGACTTAGAATTCGTAAACCGAGTAATTTTTTTTATTAATTTTGTATACCATTTTTATTTATCATTTCTTATCAGTTAACTGCCTGAAACATAAATAATAACTTGTAGTATGAGAACCATGCTCTGTTATAGGTGTTGATGTATAAGATTTAAGACCAGCGACAACATGGAATTATGAAATGTATTAAATGTACGTATTCAACATATCTTTCGAAAATGAAGTTACCTCATAAATATAACATGCCTTTCGAAAATAAATATAACATGCTACCATTATTTATGTTTCAGTCTGTTGTTTCTCGCGCTTCGCGCTGGATACTATATTTATCTCGCGCTTCGCGCTCGATACTATATTTACCCCAAACTAAGCGCTCGGTCTTTAGCAAGTCGTGATTCAGTCGCTCCGTCCACCCAAAGGCCGCGAGCAAGGATAAGAGGCTGCGTACTCTGAGAGGTCGCCCGGTATCCCAGAGTCACCGTTCTAGACACCTCACCCAGGTGACATTCAGCTTTCGGCTGGGTGTAGTACGCAGCCTCTTATCCCTGCTCGCGGCCTTTGGGTGGACGGAGCGACTGAATCACGACTTGCTAAAGTGCTACGATGCGAGTGTGGCCCCTGAACGGTGTTAAATGGCACGGCTGTATGTTCTGTGGTGCGAGAAACACCCGGAGCTATCGCACTTTTCGCAGCAACATCTGCGAAACCATGCTGAACTACTCCGAAAAAGCGGCTATGTGAACGGAACGCCTACTCTACCACAGCTAGAACAAGCCGGCAACAGAGACAGAGAGGCGACACTAAGACCAACCGCGGGCAGGCATCCAATAAAGGAAGAGCGATGCTTTATGACCCGGAGAAACATCAACACCAAGGTTTCTCTCAAGCCTAAAGATCTG
>NC_046661.1:36158401-36160765 GCF_010883055.1 Belonocnema kinseyi | reverse complement strand
TCATAAGACTAAAAGACGAATGCATCAACTTGCCATAAAGATAGGCTGGGCAAGACAGTACGCGTCCCGCATTCAGTGTGTGATTGACTACATCACATCTGGGAGGAATTTTACCGCCACGGTTCGAAAGTTCGCGCGCGAACTCCAGACCCGTTATTACACACTTAACAAGTCAAAGCTGCTGACCATCAGGCAGCATATTGTTGAGAGAATACGGTTACTATCTGACGCTAAGAGAAGTCTAGAGCGGAAGGAGAGGTGGGTCAGAGAAAATCAACACTTTCTCTCTGACCCATCTCGACTCTTCCCAGACCCTCCAGTTACTGTCGAACACCCACCCAAATCAGAGGAGGTCGAAGTATTTTGGAGAGGAGTCTACGAAGTGCAGCATAGACTGGACGGAGACTGACAAAATATAAATAGCTTCAAGGAGCTATGTGATGCCCTCATAACACCTGATAAAGAATGCCCACCCATCCCTACCGAGGAGGTAAAAAAATATTAAGAGGGATGAAGAACTATTCCGCACCGCGACCAGATTGTATCAAAACCGTCTGGTGGAAGAAGTTTTCTTCAACCCATCAGAATTTGGCCCGTATTTTCACCTCATATTTGAAGTCGGAAGAGCCGATTCTAGAGTGGTTGGTGGAAGGGCGCACAATACTCCTGCCGCAAATAGGCAACTTAGCTGACCCGAAGAATTACAGGCCAATCACTTGTCTGAACACACTTTATAAGATATTCACAGCTATCCTAAATGATAGGATTGTTCGGGCAATTGAAACTGTATGGCAAGAAATGTATGAACAACGAGGCTCAAAGAAAGGCGTAGCGGGATGTCGGGAGAACCTGCTCATCGATAGATGTGTCTGCAAAAATGCAGCATTCTACCAGCGTGACCTATGTTGTCGAACGATATACTAAGGAAATTGGAATGGAATTTGGGTTAGACAAATGCGCCAAGGTTTATTTGGAGCGAGGAAAACCTAATGGCATCCGCATTCAGGAGATGACATCTGTAAAGGATACTCTCCGAAGAAGATACAAACGTCTCATCCGGCAGATTTGGTCTTTCGAACTGTCGGCGAGGAACAAAGTATCTGCAACGAACATGCTTGCCGTCCCAGTAGTACTCTATTCATTTGGAGTAGTTCCATGGACGAAGAACGAGCTCAGATCCCTTGATATCGGGACAAGAAAGATTGTTCACATGAACAAAAGCATGCGTCTTAAGTCTTCCGTTCCCCGACTATACATCTCACGCCGTCAAGTTGGTCGCGGAATATTAAGTCTTGAATGTCTTCACAACAGGATTATTCTGGGTACAGCATATAGAGTTGCAAATGGAAGAGACCCTCTTCTTAAAATGGTCAGGAATCACGAAGAAGTGAGCAAAGGAGCGTTTCTGTACAAAGCAGCGGAGGAGGCTGCTGAAACACTCGGACTTAACTTCAGTATTAGGGGTGAGAAAAATGCATCAAATCTTATCTATCTCGAGTACTCACCCCTGAAAGCCCGGATTAAGAAAACACAAGAGAAAATCTTTCGTGAACAGCTCCTCGACAAGAGGATGCACGGAAAGGCATGCCAAGACGGTGTCATTCCCACCTTAACATACCGTCGCCATATTTTGAGCCAAGACATTCCTGATGATAGCTGCAGTGCTCGCCATGCACACCCCGAGCATTTAGCTCACATACTATCTAGTTGTCTAACTCGCGCGTGAACGACCTACATTCAACGGCACAATGCGGCGCTAAGAGTGCTTTATTTGCCATCTCTGTCACTATTACGGCATTAACTTTAATATCGCTCCTCTAAATGCTCCTAGGGAAATCGAGTCAATTGTCGAGAATGGGAAATGCCGCATATACTGGAACTTTATATTCTCGACAATTGTTTCTGTTATTCACTCGAGGCCTGACATGGTTCTTCTTGACCTCGAGAAGCGAACCATGTTCCTTATCGAATTTTCGGCACCAACTGACAAAAACATCATAGACAAGGAGAATGATTAGAAAGAGAGGTATCGAGACCTTATAAGAGAGTTACAACGATTGTACCCGGAATATTCTGTTAAACTAATCGTCCTTATCATCAGCGCTCTTAGAGGTGCCAAGCTTTCACTCGCTAATGGCCTAAAAAGCATCTCTGCGTGTCAACAATATGCTAAAACACTTGCGGGAAAAATGCAGAAGGCGGTAGTTCTTGTGTTGCTCCGTGTTCTTAGAGTGCACGAGGCTTTTACTGGATCGTCGTATGGATTCCGTTACAGACTGTAACCACCTATCTCACGGTCGTGAGACGTGGTTGTGGCTGAAATTTTACCGCGATTTCGCTGGGAGCGGGTGCAATTTTTCAGAT
>NC_046661.1:36157718-36158301 GCF_010883055.1 Belonocnema kinseyi | reverse complement strand
CCCCCCCCCCCATCACTTGGGGAGGGTTGGTAATCCTGGTCTATAAGTTTGTGGATTGACTACTGTTGGGTAGACGAACATATTCCCAGAATTTAGAGACAATCGAAAAACATGACTTTTTGAGTTGGGGCAGTTGATAAATAATGCCCCATATATGAAAAAATGTCATTTTTGATTTTCCATTATTTTTTTGTGCTGTCAAAATTTGAATTTTTTCAAGAACTTTCACAAAGTTGTTATGATAATCTTATAGGGCATTCAAAAATCAAAATTTTTCTTCTCTTGACTTTTTTTCATATCGCGCGTTATTTGGCTTAAAATGTTCATTTTCGTGTATTTTTTGGAATTTTGTAAATGCTACAACTCTGGTTAATTTTGGATTTATCAAAAAAAAGTCATTGGGATAAATTTCTCGCCTGTTTGAACACTATGAATACCCGTACAGAAAAATTTTGAATCTTGAAAGAAGTGGTCTCAAAAAGAAAAGATCCACGAACCGACAGACACAATTTCGAAAAAACCTGTTTTTCGGATTTAGGGGATCTCAAAACGTGGACATTTGAAAAAAAACGGGGGGGGGGGG
>NC_046661.1:36145879-36157707 GCF_010883055.1 Belonocnema kinseyi | reverse complement strand
GTCAAATTTTACACTAATTTAATACCTTCCCTGATGAGAATGTAAAAAATTTCACGATTTAGGCTTTATGAGTGAATAATGAACTTTCGATTTAACTAATGTTTGTATCCAAAGTCCATCAAAATACACATTTTCAACTTTTTTTAAATGGATGAAATACTGAAATTTACCATTTAATCTAAAGCTTCACATCAAAATTACTCAAAATGTTTACTACTACATTAGTTAAAATTGGCAACACAGCCGTGTTCGTCTGCGAGAGTACTATATAAAAACATAGAACTTGCGCCGCTTTCAAGAACTCTGTGGGTCATTTTAACCCCCGTTCAGTAACTGAGGGTTAATGTTCTGAAATAAAATGGTACAGTTTTTTCTGGCGTTGAATTCGAATTTCTAAAGTTTCACTGCGATTAAAATTGAAGCTGAGTATAGCGAACTTCTGGGAAAAGGGATAATAGTCAATTTAGTCGCAATTTAAAAAAAAAAAAGTCGAAAAATTCGCACGAATCCGAGTCCTGCTATCATTGTAAGTCTGAATATATTAAAAATAGCCAAATTGAAAAACATTCCAAATTCAAAGTGGGAAAATCTGAAACCGTTTAAATTTAAAAAATTATAACTTCGTTTTGGGGATCATTCATAAACTACGTTACGCGCTTTACTTCGTAATTAATGAAAGATGAGAATAACATTTCTGTGAAGTTAAAATGGATACAATACCGACAGAAAGTTTCGGTACATTTCCTTTGACCGTTTGGAGATTCATACTTCACTTCATAGATTAATATCTGTGCAGAAAGAGAATCTATGATTTTATAAGTAGAATCATTTGAAAAATTAAGAAATTTCGTGTCGAATCAAACCACCCTGAAATTATTTTAATGAAATAAAAGTGTGGGAAAATGATAAGATCGAGAGTAAATCCTACTCCTTAAATCTGAATCAAGAGTATGATTAAATATTATATAATTGCTGAGTGTTCATACAAAATATTAACTCGTGCAATATTAATTTTTGAGAGCCAAAAGTCCGAAATTAGTCGTCAACCTTCATATATTATAAAGTGCAACTTCATATACAATTACATATACAATGGAATAAAAATAAATCTGACGCTGCGTCTCATAAAAAATAGAGGTTAACGACGAATATCGGGCTTTAGGCTTCCCCAAAACTTGTATTGCACGAGTAAATATTTTTTATGAATACTCAGTAATTACATAATATTCAATCGTGCTCTTGAATTAGATTTAAAGAGTAGGATTTGCACCTTACTTTCTGATGTTTTAAATTTGTATGAAAACTTTTCTAGATTTGGCAAAGAGTTGAACTCTAGATTTCAAAATATTCATTTTATTTAAAAAGCTTTTAACTTTGTGACTTGATATTTCTTAATTTGTTCATTAAAATAATTTCAGCGAAGGCTAATTGGACGTAAAATTTCCTAATCTTTCAAATGATTATAGTTCAAAAGTTGTGCATTCAGTCTCTGGACATATATTTGTCTTTGAAGTGAAGTATGAATTTTCAAATGGTCAAAAGAAATGTACCTAAACTTTCTGTCGGTAGTGTGCAACGATATAAACAAAAGAAAAATGCGTAAGATAGTATATGAATGACCCCTTCCAAGAATTCACATATTTTTGGATATATATTCAACATTTCGAAAATATAATAGAGTAAGTGTTTCTGTATCACTCACTCTAAAGTCGGAATGAGATAATTTGTCTTGAGGTCATTCAAATAGGCACCATTAACAGCTGTGCCTTCAATGACAAATATTATGTCTGCCTGAAGCCCGTGGTCCGTTGGAACATTGACCATTTTCCTTTCCTAAAATATGTATTCTGCTGTAGATATAAAAAAATACATACATACATATATATATATATATATTAGGAGAGAATAATTGTCTGTAACCTTTCGATATGATATTCTATTTATTTATTACTTTTGGAGAATAAGATTAGTAATAATAAGCTATGAGATACATTAACATGTGACGAAAACTAATTCGGACAATCTATCCCGTTAAGAAGGTATGCATTAAAATAGATTTAAATGATATTATATATGGTAAAATTCATAACGTTTTGAATCCAAATGAATGTCGTTTTCTGCCTTTAACGGTTTAATTCATATGGACCTCAACTATATTTTCGTCTCACTTCAATCCTCTTTTTTCCCATAATGGCTTATGTAAATAAATGAATACATTTTAATTCTATTGAAGTGGGTAGAAACTGATGGCAAGTTAATCCTATTTCATGCTGTGAGGCGAGGACGAATGTTGAAGTCAATATAATGCCTTCCGTGAAGTATAATTAGGTATTTTCACTTTATCCACCAGCTAACTTCACTTCGTTGACTGCTCAGAGGAAAACAAGGGACCAAACGCATAGGATTCAGTTCATTTTTGCCATATTTTGTTAATATCTTCGTAAAAACTAATTTGATTTATATAAGTGTATTTGAAAAATAGTTCTATTTTTTAATTACTATTTAATAAAATAATAAAATGATAATAATGATTATTAATTACAGAGATATTACAGAAATAAATTTTTGTTCCATGCATTTCATCCATTATTTTCCCCTCAGCTTTTAACGCAGTGGAGTGAGCTGATGGTTGAAGAGAAAATACCTAATTTTCAACATTTTAATTCAGAAGAATTCGATTTGACTAAAAATACATACAAGTCAATCTCAAGCAATCCCTTCCATGACCAAATTAACAACTCGCTGTGATCAAACTAATGTCATTTTTTCCATTTTTAAATCATTTTAATCAATGTCAATGCATATCTTCTTATCGGATTTTGTTGCAAAAATTATAATACAGGTGGTGATTTCGCATCTAATACATGGGAAATATCATTCCAACAGATTATCCATTTTACATTTTGAAATCTTACATCTTTATATTTTATAAGACGGAAATCTGAAAATCACTTGTTTTGTTTAAAAAGCGATTCTTAATTCTAATAAAATTTATCAAAATCACGTAGAATATATAGAAAAAATTTAATTGGTTTATAAAGTTTGTCCCAATTACGTGCCGCTGATGTAACGGGAATATTTTTTACTTCGGCACTGCCAAAAACGTTTTACATACAATTTTTATTTATGGAAAACGGAAGAAGCTAATTCCATGCCTCCTTTCTGATTCATAATATGTGGGTGTACGTATAAAAAGGGTCCTTATGGACGGTATGGAGTTACGAAAAACGCATCTAAACTTGACGAGTGCCATAAGCTCACATTTTATATTTTTTGTCTTCAAACATGAACTATATCTAATTCTAATTACTATCTGGATATGAGTATAGCCCCAATTAATTCACTTTAGGTCCCAGTATCATCTCCCATTCATGCCCAAAATTAATAAGTTTAACCTCGACTCACATGGATAAACGAGAATATCTTCTAAAATAGAACAGACCATAAGGGCCCCTTTCATGCGGACGCACAAATATTAGAAAAGTTATTTCTTCATTTAAATTAGAAAGTGTATTCATACAAATAAGATGTACCTGGTGTAATGGGTAAGGCTTCTTAGAAATTAGTTTAAATTAATCGTATAAATGATAGATATCTCATTTGAAATTATATGAATGTACTCACAAGTGTCGACTGAAAAATTGGGCGTGATTTAGTATTAACATCTATTATTTAAAAGTTGCCACTCGTGTATCGGTCGCGGGTACAACAAAATAAGAAAGTTAAATGTGTGAAGTTTGCTGTTTTTGAAGAATATTTCAAATTTATTAATCAATTTATCGATGATTGAATGTCTATAACCTGTCATTCTGACATTCAGAATATAAAAATATGATTAAGGAAATTCAGAATAGAAGAGGTAAAAAAAAGTTCCAACGGAAAGCTATGATAGACAGATCTAATATATTTAAACGAACGAATTTCTTACTCCATTTTCGTAAGATGGACATAAAAACGTAACCCGACATGAACACATTAATGTTAGCACATTAAATGAAGATTCATTTATAATTGAATTACTAATACTTCTTATTTTGTTTTGCTTGTTCCAAAAATACAGTGAATAGTCTTAAATATACATATTTTTTAAACAAATAAATAGCGGGTAGAATTAAGTAAACGAATTAACACGAGTAATAATATATACTTCTGATCGCCTAAGAAAGTAATATTAAAAAGGTAATTTGTGTTGCTTAGAATTTATTCTTAAAATTGTATTATATTTTATTATTTATTTATTATTTTGAAATCTTAAAGTTATTGACAATATTGCAATGATCATTTTAATATTTTTTTAAACAGTAATCACTTTTCTGTTTTTTAATCTTTTTTATTGGGAAACAAATTATTTTTCGTTATTTAGAAAAATTGCATAATAGAGTAATGATGCAGTTCCCTCAGAATTTAATTTAACATTTTTTTAAATGTCCAGTTAAAAAATACATTCTACCTTAATGATCACGCAAACTTGTGGCTTTTGAAAAACAGTGTCTCGTCGTCCCGAAGTAGGTAAGACTAGTTCATACCCTTTTCCACCTCCGCCAAATTTTCGGGACGACTAGGCACAGCCTTTGATAAATCTTTGAAATTACCACACTGCATTAAAACAAAGGGTAAAATAAGAAAAGTTACATTGAAAGATAAGGAACTGTTTTAGATACAAATTTTTTAGTTTGGGCTAGAATATAGGCTATCACATATTTTAGTATATTCTTAGAATTTTGCGCGTTCATAAATATTATCGCCAGAAATATTCTTTCGAACTTCTTAATGTGTCGAATTCTCAATAGATTAAATATTGCCTACGATTTTAAAACAAATTAAAATGAGTTATTTAACAAAAATGACAGTAAACTTAGTGCACAAAAACGAACTATTTTACAATTTAGAGTATAATGCCACTCACCTAACAATAATCGTATCCTTTTTACTAATCAGATAGGACTATTTACCATGTGAAATATAAATAAAATAAACAAAACTCGACTTATTTATTTTGTTTTTTCTCTCTGTTTTAAGGTTATGCTCGGCGTTCTCGAATTTTGAAATCCGACAACTTTGAGCTGTGCTTTAAGAACCTCAAGGTCCTTTAAGGCCTTTTCATATCTCGCTTGCCGGCACTGGCAGATAGCCGGTCTGCAAATAGCTTACAAGAGTAACAGAGATGAAGAACGATCAGAAATTCAGAAACTAGATTAGAATGTTATGTCTCTTTTACTCTTATGGACTGTATGGAAGGTCTTCAGAGTGATGCCAATGTTGGCACCCTGTGCTACTGCGCTTGCGTTAGGGCCGCGCGCTGCTTCGCCGCACTTGGCGTGTATTTCAAACTTAGATTAAAAAACGATTCTTGTAATTTAAACAAATAATTACTAAAATATGCACAAGAATATATAAAAATTATGTAACTTTTTATTTCAGCCAAAACAAAATTTATAACACATATGTTTTATGATCAACAGTTTATTTTCATTGAACTCCAAAGACTGACTTGTATTGCACAAAACATTTTTTGATAGACACATTTTTTGAAATACCATATAATGATTCAGCCAGAAAAATGTATATTAATTCAAACAAAAAGAAAAAGCAAGTAAAAACGAAATTCTCAACAAGAGGGCCATATTTTATTGATCAAATATCTATGCCCCCTAAACCTGCTCGCCATATTCAATTTCATATAGAAAATTATATAACTTTGTTAAAAAAATTTAATTAAAACGATAATAAATTTTATTAGAAATAAAAAGAATTGAGGATACTTAGGTAGAAAACGATATATTTGTAACAAAACAAGAACAAAAAATTAGGAAGAATTTTTTGAAAAAAAGAATATAACGATTAAATTTGATTAGGTCTTTAAATATCTACATAACATCAGAATATTGATTGAAATAAGTTTCAATAAATTTCAGAAAAACACAACAACAAAAATCAAAATATTGCTTAAAATAACATTTTTGCATTTGAATCATAACTACAATGCAGTTTTGACAATTTATGCATATATAGGTTATATAATTATATAAATCTCCAGAAAAATACATTAAAAATATTTAAAACATTATAAATAATTATTTTTAATCACTTTTTAATGAAATTTCTCTTTAAATTAAATATTTTGTAAAATATAGGTTTTTCTTTGGGATTCAATTAAATTAAACTATTATTTATAGAATATATATGTTATAATTTTTTGCCAGAAATCAAAATGTAGATAATTCATATACATTTTTATGCATTGTTAAAATAATTATTTATTTAAATTACAAGAATGATTTTCTACAGTAATTTTGAATTGCGCACCAAGTGCGGCCAACCAGCGCCCTGCTATAACGCAAGCGCAGTAGCACAGGATGCCAACATTGGCATCAGTAAGGTATAGTACCAGATAGAGATGCAAAATTCTCGGTCATATAAAATTGGGTAATATACTCGAGAATATTACCGAGAATATTCTCCTTCCTGAGAATATATGAGAATTTTCAATTTTCGAATATACATTGCAATTTAAAACAGTTGTAACATATTTGAATGAATGTAATTATAAAATATAAGTATAATAATTACGTGCTGACATTTTTAAAAATTAATTCACGTAAAAAATGGTAAAATCTATTATCTACAGCACACGCAGCAGAGCCAGGAAACTCACCGATATCTTGATACTGCTTTCTTTTATAAACATTATATAAACAGAATTCAGTTTTAAAAAATTCTTTTTATTATATCTATAATATCCAACATGTAACATGTTATAGTTTTCCTAATAAACTTTTAGAATATTTTCAATTCTATTTCTAAATGCAGTCGTAGAACATTTAAATAAAGTAACATTAATAAGTGCGCATAGTAAGGTTAAATCGACAAGACGTAAAGCAACAACTCTATAGATTTAATAAACATTCTAGAAGTACTATAATAGTTATTAAAGCTATTTTAAATCCTTTGTCGAATTTATTACTTATCATCTGTACATTTTTCTCAATCTTTTTTTGTCTCTGAGATCTCTTTCTGAATAATATAACTTTAAAATCAATATTATTAATAAATGTTTTAAGAAAAGAAACAATGCAGCCTAAAGCAAGAAGAACTCTATAGAGAATTATTTAAGTCTTCTAATACTCCATCAGTTATTTTAAGTTCGTCATCGAATTCATTCTCAAGTCTTCCCAGCCAGGTAAAGATTTTGAGTCTTGGAAAACTTCTTCTAGATCCTTTGATTCGGATACAAGTTCGCTAACAGGTTCCATCCTGCTTTTTTCTCATGCCATCAGTATTCAGTAGATGCAAATTGTGTGCACTAAATGTTAACATTCCTGCTCTTTCCGTTGTCAATCTATTTCTTTTGGCAGAGTGAATGTGCCCGTAAGCGCTAAAACTTCTTTCTGTAGCTGCACTTGTAGCAGGCATTCCTAATATACTAACAGCAATTGAACTTAATTCGAATCCGCACATTGTACCTTTCCACCACGTTATAGCTTCTAATGTCTAAATGTAAACTGACGCATATTTCGTAGAAATTTTTTAATATCTTCATCTTCATCCAGCGAGAGCGGAGATTCTTTTAATTGTTGTTCAATAGCTTGTGTGATTTCCGAGAAAGCTATTGCAACCAAGCTTAAGTTGCAGTCATTCCATTTGAGGATAGTTATCCATTTTACTATGGATAGAAGAATTTCATGAAAAATTGCAATCCACTCCAAAAAGAATTATCGATAATATTTTTTTGCGTACATTTGTGGACAAATATTGACCCACATTTTCCGAAATAGCCAGTCTTTTCAAAGATCCCTTGCTTTAACGATAGCAGCTGTATTATCTGTAATTGCAGCTAGTACTCAATTGCTTCCAATTTTGTCAATGGTTTTCAGAATAAGTTCTGCCATATACTCTCCAGTGTGGCTGAAGTCTTTGAAGTCTTTGAAGAACAAAATGCTGAAACCTGAAAATCCCGAATTAAAAAATTCTAGAATAATGAAATTCTGGACAGTTTACAATATCATCGAACTTGAAAATTCCCGAATAATAAAACTCCAGGCCGAATGCTGTCTAATAATAAAATATGCAAACTAGAAAATTCCCGAATTTCAGAAATTGAGGAAAAAGTTATGTAGTCAATATTATTTATTTTTTAAGAATACAATAATCAAATATTTTTATTATAGAAATTTGGTTTAATGTTTAATTTTTTTAAATTATTGTTTTAATTTAAAATATAAATAATAGTATAAAAATGTGACATTTTTATTTTTTTATATAATAATTTTATTTTTGCGAGCGTTTTCTATAATGTACAAAAATAAAATGGACATTTTGAAACAACTGTTTTTATCCAAAAATACATTTGCTCAATTATTGTTATTTTTAATTCAAACAATAATTTTTGTCTAGCCCGGAAATTGTGTAATTCGGAAATTTTCCGTCGGCAATTCTTAAATTCGGTAAGATTATAAATTGTCGAGATTTTTCCAATTCGGGACTTTTATATTTCGACAATGCATTATCGAAATATTAAAGTTCCGAATTGGAAAATTAAAAATAAAATTCCCACATCACTGTAAAAATTCCGAAATTTAAAAATTTCAATATTATAATTTCGGAATTTTTACAGTGATGTGGGAATTTTATTTTTCGAAAAAAGCGACTGAAAAATCCCGAAAAAAAAAATTCCTGACACTGTAAAATTCGTACATTGAAAAATAACCAATAATGAAATTCCCGAAATTATAAAAGTCCCGAAATATAAAAGTCGACTTGGAAAATTCACGAAAAATAAAAAAAATAAAATTCCAGACAATAAGATATTAACGAATTTTTAAACAAAGAAAATGCCTGAATCATAAAATATCCGAAATAGAAAATTCCTGAATTTAAACTATTTAAAAAATTATTTATTAAATATTATTTATTTATTGAAAATACAATAATCGAATATATATTTCTGGATGAAAAAATTTGTTTGAAAATGTGCGTAGTATTTGAAAAAAACAAATAAAAAAGTTCTGAAAAATCGAATTTTTTATTAATAAAAAAAAAATAATAAAAATAAATTTTGATATAAATCGTTGTTCAATTGAATCCTGCAAAGTTTGTTTCAAAAATTTTATTATGTAGGTACGAAGAAAATTTAGCCAGAACTTTGTTTTCTTTCAAAGCACACGTGTTTTTTAATACAATTTTTATAAAATTATTATTCAGGTGCCGGAGATTTCATTTTTTGGGATTTTTCATTCATCCCTTTCGGAATTTTTGTCAGTGGTCCCATATTTTTATACCTCCTCTTAAAATTATGTAATTTTTCAAAATAAAAAGTCAACATTTGAAAATATATCAAAATCATCAAAAGTATCTATTCTCTTTTAAATTATTTCAAATCTTTTAAAATTATTTTAAAAATTTTTCGGAACTTTTAAATGTCTTTTAGACTGATTCCCATTTTTCTTAACATTTTTGTAAATACTGCACACACAATTTTTTGAAGAGCTTCCAGATTTTTTCCAATATTGTAAAACTTTTGAAATGTTTTGAAATATTTTTAAACATTCTCTTTGAGTTATGTACTTTTTCAAAATAAAAAATCATTTTAAATCTACCCAGAAATTTTTATGTTTTCCTAGTATTTCAGAATTCTTGAGGAGCTCCAAATTTTGTTCTTTTCTTTGTAACATTCAGAAACCTCCAGCTTATTGGATTTTTTTCCAAATTAATGCTTATTTAACTGTTCTTTAAGAATCAAAATGAAATACATTTATCTTCGAAATACAAATAAAAATATTAAACAATTATAATCGTAACATTCCAAGTTTAAATTTGTCGCTTTGAAATTGTGACAATTCAGTTTCAAATTGTTTACTATTTAAAATAGTTTTTTTTTATTTCCAAACGAAATAGATTAAAAATGGAATATTTTATACTGAAATAATACTTCAAAAATATTTTGAAATTGTATAAAGGCGTTTATTTAAGAAGCCATTAATTCGAACTTTACACTTGTGTCACGAGTAAGGCTTTGCAATTAAATTAGTTCAAATCTTAACGTTAAAATATGTAAATTATATCATTTTGAACAGATCTAGAATCACCTTGTAAAATCAATCACTGTTTAGTTTTTAATACTCGAACTGCAGTTCAATTTTCAAATTTACTTTCATTTTCTGATTTTTCCCGGTCGCGAGTCAGAAAAACAAGTTTTTTCGTCGGGGTCTGTTTGTCTGTCCGGCGCGGCGTCGTCATTGTTGTTGTCTGTAAACCGGATAATTTTCGAAAGAATGTTCAGATCGGATTGGGCTTTGACACACTGTTCGAGGGACCAAAAAGAAAGATCGAGTTTGTTAAACAGCCATTTTTGATAAAAATCCAAAAAGTTGAAGCTTTTTCAAAATTTTTAGACCACTTTTTTCAAAATTTGCAAATTTTATCGACAGCTATTTATGGTACAAAAAAATATGAACAATTTATCCTGAGAACTTTTTTTGATAAAGTTAAACTTACCAATGTTAAAGGATTTTCAAAATCCAAAAAAAACAAAAAAAAAATAGACATTTGAAGCAAAAAAATCTTGATATAGAAAAAAGGCAAAAGGCGAAAAACACTACTTTTTCAAGGCCCCATAATTATTTTATCACATTCTCATCCAGAATGAGAAGAGTTTTATGCGAAAAATGATTTTCGCGAATTTCATTAAATTTCGACGTTTTGAGGCTCCTTGCATCAGAAAAACAAGTTTTTACATCGGTATCTGTCTGTCTCTCTGGCGTCTACGTCGTCGTTATTATGGTTGTGGTTGTCTGTATATCGGATAACTTTTGAAAGAATAGTCGGATTGGATTGTGGTTTGACACACAGATTTTTTATTTTAAGAATTTTATGTAAAAATTGTACTATTTTTATTTTTATCAAAAATATTTTTCTTCAATTAATTATTTGCAATAAAATTGTTTCGAAGAGATTTTTTAAAAAACCTTCGGGGAATAAAATTAATATTTATAGGTCGACAAAGGTTTGTTTTCTTTACCAAATTTGGCTTTCGTCTAAATTTTTCCAGTTGTTTTTATTGTAGTACAATTTACGTTTGCATCTCGGGCGAAGAAATCCATTCTATTGTTTGACAAATATTCTTTGTAAATCAATATTTTTCACAAAAAATTACCCTAAGTGACAGAACGAAATCGGAAACAATAAGAGTTAATGTATAAAGGAACAAGCTTTTTGAACAAAAATGACCTTGAGTGAACCTTTAATATATATTTGTTAATTTTTACAAAAATCAGGCGTTATTTTCTTACAAAAAAATTAATTTGTGGAGGACGGGGGGGGGGGGGGGCAAATTATCAAAAAATAAATAAAACTTGAAGTTGCATGATTTTAATTTGTAACTAAATAATTTGAGTGGTTTCAATCTAAAATTATCGAACACTTTCCATTCAAAAATTCAAATGAAATATTTAAATAGATTTAAATTTGAAATTATTCAATATGTTCTGAAGACTACAAATTTAAAATGTCTAAGTTATTAAGGCTTTAAATATTTTTGAAATTGCTGTTCTGGAGACTAAATAGCACTTATTCTTTTATTAAGAAATCACAACCAAAATTGTTTAAAAAAAGTTTTTAAAAGAGTTTTAAAAACCTTTAAAAAGGTCAGAGGTTTTAATAGTTCAATATATGTGATAGAATCTCTTTAAATATGAAATTAGTCTATACTTTTTCATGTTTGAGCAACAATTATTCCATTTTAGAGTTATAAATTACAGTCGTGAAAACCAATAAAATGTTTTAATTAACTTATATATAAAACAAAAAACCTTTGTATAATTCAATCTAAA
>NC_046661.1:36144376-36145779 GCF_010883055.1 Belonocnema kinseyi | reverse complement strand
TATTCTCTTAAAATAATTCTCGTAACTTGCAATTTTTTTTTAATTTGCCAGTGTAAAAGCAGAGATGAGGTGGGAGATAGCCGCGATAATGGAATAAGAGAATGTGAAAAACATGCGCTGATAACTGCGCCCTCTTGGCGGATTACCTAAGAGTTACTTTGAAGGCGCAAGTTGCGCGTAGGAAAATGACGAAAGTTAGCAATTTCTGAAATGATTTACCAGTTAAGTTTCTGCCGGACATGGACATAGGAAACACGGGACTAGGCATGCCATCCTAACCAAAGATATTATAAACGTAGATGCGGTACGGGTCGTCGGAGTGGGAAATTATATATATAGGACATCACATTTTCTGTCCTATCGAGGTGCTGCCCTCATCGTACTATTAAGTCGAATTCTTGTTTTCTCATTCTTCGTAAAATATGACGGTAAAACAGTAGAAAAATTTTTTGAGGTTAGAAAAGTTTGACATGTATGTATCGCTGAATTTTTTCAGATCTGAAGCAAAGATATTTATCTTTGTCTGAAGCTGGATCCAGGTTTTCGGTACAGCCTTTTTTTAATTATAAAAAAAATTGTTCTCGAAATGTCATATTTTTAATTTAAAAAAAAATATTATAGAAAGACATTTCAAGATAATCAAGTGCTGAAAGCATTTTTCTTTGACAATTTTTTTATTTGAAATAATCAAATATTTATACCAAAGAAACAACTTTTTTAATGTTTGAAGTATTTAAACATTATTATTTAAATTTGAAATAATAATTAAAACAAAATATATTTCTGGATAAGATATTTTGGTTGAAAATGTATATAGTCTTATTATTTGTGAATTTTCAAATTCGTTTATATTATAAACTATTCAGGAATTTTATTAGTTTTGGAATTGTATTTTTTGGGACAGAGAGTTTTACCGAGTCGGAAATTTTATTTTTCGGGATATTTCAGCCGTCCCCATAGAATTACAGTAAATTTGCCCTAATTATAATTTCGGCGCTCGATCTTGTTGCTTTTTCCTACAGTATTATCAAAAAGAAATGTGTATGGAAATTTTTGATATCACAAAGTTAAAGATAATCTCAATTAAAAATTTAAAAATTCGCTGTACATCCAATTTTTATTCCTGGGTCTTGGCCATTTTTTTCTAATCCATTACACAAACTGGTAAACAGGAGTGATTTTCTCTTAGAAAATAAGTGATTAAAATTTGAAAAAATTGGGTATGCTTTTTTGACATCTAGGTATGTAAAAAAGGTAAACTGCAGGAAATTTAAAAACTAATTTAAGAATTATTTATACTTTTTTAAGATACCAATACAATTTACATAACACTAATTGTAAAATTTGCACATTTTTAGGCCTTCAGTTTAGGAACTTGAATTTTAACGTTAAAATTGCTTCAT
>NC_046661.1:36142469-36144276 GCF_010883055.1 Belonocnema kinseyi | reverse complement strand
TTCGTTGAATTCAAGGTATAGTTTAAAAAGAAAACTGAAAGCAAAGGATCGACTTTCAAAAGAAGCGAAAGAAAGTGACTCGCTGGATTGCAAATGAACACGAAAAATGGTGTATTTTCGCATTTTTAAATTTTAAATTCAAACTTTTTCGCCTTATAATAATTACGAAAAATTCTGCAAATAAATTGTATTGATATCTTAAAAGAGTATAAATAGTTCTTAAATTTTCTGCAGTTTACCTTTTTTACATACCTAGATGTCAAAAAAGCCTACCCAATTTTTTCAAATTTTAATCACTTAATTTCTAAAAGAAAATCACCCCTGTTTACCAGTCACTGAAATGGATTAGAAAAAAATTTCCAAGACCCAAGAATAAAAATTGGATTTACAGCGAATTTTTAAATTTTTAATTGAGATTATCTTTAACTTTGTGATATCAAAAATTTCCATACACATTTCTTTTTAATAATACTGTAGGAAAAAATGAACAAGATCGAGCGCCGAAATTATAATTAGAGCAAACTTTTTGTAATTCTATGGGGACGGCTGAAATATCCCGAAAAATAAAATTCCCGACTCGGTAAAACTCTCTGTCCCAAAAAATACAATTCCAAAACTAATGAAATTCCTGAACAGTTTATAATATTAACGAATTTGAAAATTCTCAAATAATAAGACTCCCCAAATAAAATTATTTCCTAATCAATATTAATTATTTATTAAAACTATGATAATAAAATATTGTGATCAAATAAATTTTTGATTAATATTTAAAGTGTTAAAAATTATTGTTTGAATTTAAAATTAAAATCATACGAAAAATTTTACCGACAAATTAATATATAAAAACACGTGTTTTTTAATTAACTTTTCGATTTTTCAGAAGAACTTTTGTGACTTAAAAAATACTATATAAATTTTGAACCAAAATATCTTATCCAGAAATATATATTTTTTAAATTATTATTTTAAATTTAAACACTAATGTTTAAATACTTCAAACATTTAAAAAGTTGTTTCTTTGGTATAAATATTTGATTATTTCAATTAAAACAAAAAATTTGTCAAAGAAAAATGCTTTCAGCACTTGTTTATCTTGAAATATCTTTCTATAATACTTTTTTTTAAATTAAAAATATGATTTTTCGAGAACATTTTTTTTATTATTAAAAAAAGATTGTACCGAAAACTTGGATCAAGCTTCAGATCTGAAAAAATTCAGCGATGCATACATGTCAAACTTTTCTGAACTCAAAAAAATTTTCTACTGCTTTACCGTCATATTTTACGAAGAATGAGAAAACAAGAATTCGACTTCGTGGTACGATGAGGGCAGCACCTCGATAGGGCAGAAAATGTGATGTCCTATATATATATAATTCCTCACTCCGACGCCCCGTACCGCATCTACGTTTATAATATCTTTGCCAGAGATGAGGTGGGAGATTGCTTATGCCGTGTATTTGATTTGGATCGACTTACCGCAGCGCGTCCGCCGTCCTGTTTTCCTAAGCCTTCCGGGAACTAAAATTAAAGGTCCAAAAGCGCGCACTGTTTGCCTTATTGTTATTTTTCGGGAACTAAAATGAAAGGTGGCTTACCTTCTACTCACTTGGTAAAACAGCGTACAATTTGATAAAGTCGGTAGACAAGATTGGAGTTGGTAACAATCGGACATAATAAAATAATAAATTAAGAAAAATGTATCAAATCTTCTCCTTTAAAATTAAATATTTAACTAAGCTTTGGCTTTAATGATTTTCTCAACTCGAAAAAGTTATCATAATAAAGATAATTTTCTTTGTTT
>NC_046661.1:36139122-36142369 GCF_010883055.1 Belonocnema kinseyi | reverse complement strand
CGACCTCTCAGAGTAAGCAGCCTTATCCTTGCATGCGGGGCTCTACAAGGATGGACGAAACCCTTTCCCTAGCTTCTCGTGGGAACAACAATGACAACACCAGACATAGTTGTAGTAAGTGCGGTTAAAAAAAACAGAACGCGCAGGGCTCCCGACAATGGGTCGGCCAACAATGCCGACCAATCTAGAGCTGGGGGAGCCAATGAAAATGGATTCAATGCGATGGATCGGCGGGATCTCGTGACCTTTGGGTGGAAGGAGCAACTGAATCACGACTTGCTAAACTGCTACGATGCGAGTTTGGCCCGTGAACGGGGTTACATGGCACGGCTGTATGCTCTGTGGTGCGAAAAACACCCGGAGCTATCGCACTTTTCTCAGCAACGTCTGCGAAACCATGCTGAACTACTCCGTAAAAGGGGCTATGTAAGTGGAACGCCTACTCTACCACAGCTAGAACAAGCCGGCAACAAAGAAAGGGAGGCGACACTAAGACTAACCGCGGGCAGGCATCCAATAGATGAAGAGCGATGCTTTACGACCCGGAGAAACATCAATACCAAGGTTTCTCTCAAGCCTAAAGATCTGGCTGGAAAGGGATGACGAGCTTCGTGGACATTTTTTCCGGTGAATCCGACATCTGGGCTATCAATTATTGTGTGTATAATGCAGCGAGAGCTTTGGCCGATGCGAACCGTAAAACAAAACCAACGGCTGATCATAAGACCAAAAGACGAATGCATCAGCTTGCCACAAAGATAGGCTGGGAAAGATAGTACGCGTCCCGCATTCAATGTGTGATTGACTACATCATATCTGGCAGGAATTTTAACGCTAAGGTTCGAAAGTTCGCGCGCGAACTCCGGACCCGTTATCACACACTTAACAAGTCAAAGCTGCTGACCATCAGGCAGCATATTGTTGAGAGAATACGGTTACTATCTGACGCTAAGAGAAGTCTAGAGCGGAGGGAGAGATGGGTCAGAGAAAATCAACAGTTTCTCTCTGACCCATCTGCACTCTTCCAAGACCCTCCAGTTACTGTCGAACACCCACCCAAACCAGAGGAGGTTAAAGTATTTGGGAGAGAAGTCTACGAAGTTCAGCATAGACTGGACAAAGACTCAGAAAATATAAATAGCTTCAAGGAGTTATGTGTTGCCCTCGTAACACCTGATAAAGAATGCCCACCCATTACTACCGAGGAGGTGAAAAAAGTATTAAGAGGGATGAAGAACTATTCCGCACCGGGACCAGATTGTATCAAAACCTTCTGGTGGAAGAAGTTTTCTTCAACCCATCAGCATTTGGCCCGTATTTTCACCTCATATTTGAAGTCGGAAGAGCCGATTCCAGAGTGGTTGGTGGAAGGGCGCACAATACTCCTGCCGAAAATAGGCAACTTAGCTGACCCGAAGAACTACAGGGCAATAACTTGTCTGAACACGCCTTATAAGATATTCACAGTCATGCTAAATGATAGGATTGTTCGGGCAATTGAACCTGTACGGCAAGAAATGTATGAACAACGAGGCTCAAAGAAAGGCGTAGCCGGATGTCGGGAGAACCTGCTCATCGATAGATGTGTCTGCAAAGATGCAGCATTCTACCAGCGTGACCTACATATCGATGGCCTGGATTGATTATCGAAAAGCTTTCGATTCTACATCCCATAGACTTATCATCTGTCTTTTGGAAATCTTAAAGGTTCATCCGCAAATAGTTGGGTGCATAGAGAGATTGATGCCGCTTTGGAAAATCCTGAGCTCGGTGATAGAAGCGCCATACGACGCCTTTGCGCTGGAGAGACTTATACATATCTGGGCGTGCCACAGAACCGCATTCAGGATGTGACATCTATAAAGGATACTCTCCGAAGCAGATACAAATGTCTCATCCGACAGATTTGGTCTTCCGAATTGTCGGCGAGGAACAAAGTTTCTGAAACGAACATGCTTGCCGTCCCGGTACTACTCTATTCATTTGGAGTAGTTCCATGGACGAAGAACGAGCTCAGATCTCTTGATATCGGGACAAGAAAGGTTATGCACATGAACAAAAGCATGCATCTTAAGTCTTCCGTTCCGCGACTGTACATCTCACGCCGTCAAGGGGGTCGCGAAATATTGAGTCTTGAATATCTTCACAACAGGATTATTCTGGGTACAGCACATAGAGTTGCAAATGGAAGAGACCCTCTTCTTAAAATGGTCAGGAATCACGAAGAAGTGGGCAAAGAAGCATTTCTGTAAAAAGCTGCGGAGGAGGCTGCTGAAACACTCGGACTTGACTTCAGTATTATGGGTGAGCAAAATGCATCAAATCTAATCTATCTCGAGTACTCACTCCTGAAAGCCCGGATTAAGAAAGCATAAGAGAAAAACTTTCGTGAACAGCTCCTCGATAAGAGGATGCACGGTATCTTCCACAGAAATGTGAAGGATCAGTCAATGTCTTGTGAGCTAACGTTTGCTTTCCTTAAATCGCCCGGATTGAAGTCTGGTATAGAGGGTTTCATTTTTGCATGCCAAGACGGTGTCAGTTCCACCTTAACATACCGTCGCCACATTTTGAGCCAAGAAATTCCGGATGATAGCTGCAGGGCGTGCCATGCACACCCCGAGCATTTAGCTCACATACTATCTAGTTGTCCAACACACGCGGGAACGACCTACATTCAAAGGCACAATGCGGCACTAAGAGTACTTTCTTACCATCTCTGTCACTCCTACGGCATTCACCTTAATATCGCTCCTCTAAATGCTCCTAGGGAAATTGAGTCAATTGTCGAGAATGGGAAGTGCCGCATATACTGGAACTTTATATTCTCGACAATTGTTTCTGTTGCTCACTCGAGGCCTGACATGGTTCTTCTTCACTTGGAGAAGCGAACCATGTTCGTTATCGAATTTTCGGCAGCTGCTGACAAAAACATCATAGCCAAGGAGAATGAAAAGAAAGAGAGGTATCGAGACCTTATAAGGGAGTTGCAACGATTGTACCCGGAATATTCTGTTAAACCGATCGTCCTTATCATCGGCGCTCTTGGTGGTGCCAAGCTTTCACTTGCTAATAGCCTAAAAAGCATCCCTGCGTGTCAACAATATGCTAGAACACTTGCGGGAAAAATGCAGTAGGCGGTTGCCCTTGGGTCACTCCGTGTTCTTAGGGTGCACGAGGCTTTTGCTGGTTCGTCGTATTGATTCCTTTACAGACTGTAACCACCTATCTCACGGTTGTGAGACGT
>NC_046661.1:36135196-36139022 GCF_010883055.1 Belonocnema kinseyi | reverse complement strand
TATAGACTAATTTCATATTTAAAGAGATTCTATCACATATATTGAACTATTAAAACCTCTGACCTTTTTTAAGGTTTTTAAAACTCTTTTAAAAACTTTTTTGAAACAATTTTGGTTGTGATTTCTTAATTAAAGAATAAGTGCTATTTAGTCTCCAGAACAGCAATTTTAAAAATATTTAAAGCCTTAATAATTTAGATATTTTAAATTTGTAGTCTTCAGAATATATTGAATAATTTCAAATTTAAAGCTATTTAAATATTTCATCTGAATTTTTGAATGGAAAGTGTTCGATAATTTTAGATTGAAACCTCTCAAATTATTTAGTTACAAATTAAAATCATACAACTTCAAGTTTTATTTATTTTTTGATAATCCCCCCCCCCCTCCACAATTAATTTTTTTTGTAAGAAAATAATGCCTGCATTTTGTAAAAATTAACAAATATATATTAAAGGTTCACTCAAGGTCATTTTTGTTCAAAAAGCTTGTTCCTGCATACATTAACTCTTATTGTTTCCGATTTTGTTCTGTCACTCAGGGTAATTTTCCGTGAAAAATATTGATTTACAAAGAATATTTGTCAAACAATAGAATGGATTTCTTCGCCCGAGATGCAAACGTAAATTGTACTATGGTAAAAACAACTGGAAAAATTTAGACGAAAGCCAAATTTGGTAAAGAAAACAAACCTTTGTTGACCTATAAATACTAATTTTATTCTCCGACAATTTTTACATACAATTTTTATATACAATTCTTAAAATAGAAAAATCTGTGTGTTAAACCACAATCCAATCCGACTATTCTTTCAAAAGTTATCCGATATACAGACAACCAGAACCACAATAACGACGACGTAGACGCCAGAGAGACAGACAGATAGCATTGTAAAGACTTGTTTTTCTGACTCAAGGAGCCTCAAAACGTCGAAATTGCATGAAATTCGCGAAAATCATTTTTCGCATAAAACTCCTCTCATTATGGATGAGAATGGGATAAAATAATCACGGGGCTTTGAAAAAGTAGCGTTTTTCGCCTCTTGAGTTTTTCCATATCAAACTTCTTTTGCTTCAAATGTCCATTTTCGTTTGGTTTTTTGGATTTTGAAAATCCTTTAACTGTGGTAAGTTTGATTTTATCAAAAAAAGTTGAAAAAGCTTCAACTTTTTGGATTTTTATCAAAAATGGCTGTTTAACGAACTCGATCTTTCTTTTTGGTCCCTCGCAGAGTGTGTCAAAGCCCAAACCAATCGGACCAGTCTTTCGAAAATTATCCGGTATACACACAACAACAATGACGACGCCGGACAGACAAACATACCCCGCCGTAAAAACTTGTTTTTCTGACTCACGGGGCCTCAAAACGTCGACATTCGATAAAATCCGAAAAAGCTATTTTTCATAAAAAAACAAATACCTTCTCATTTTTGATGAGAATGTAAAAATTATCAACAAGATTTGTAGAAAATCTTTCAAGGAATAAAATTATTGTCCCGTAAGTTACAACTGAAAAATTACAATTTCAAAAAAATGAAAGTTATTTTAAATATTAAGCTAGGCTCGCGACCGGGACAAATCGGAAAATGAAAGTAAATTTGAAAATTGAACTGCAGTTCGAGTATTAAAAACTAAACAGTGATTGATTTTACAAGGTGCTTCTAGATCTGTTCAAAATGAAATAATTTACATATTTTAACGTTAAAATTTGAACTAATTTAATTGCAAAGCCTTAGTAGTGACACAAGTGTAAAGTTCGAATTAATGGCTTCTTAAATGAACGCCTTTATACAATTTCCAAATATTTTTGAAGTATTATTTCAGTATAAGATATTCTATTTTCAACCTATTTGGTTTGAAAATTTAAAAAAAAAACAATTTTCAATAGTAAAAAATTTGAAAATGAAGTTTCACAATTTCAGAGTGACAAATTTAAACTTGGAATGTTAAGATTATAGTTGTTGAATTTTTTTATTTGTATTTCGAAGATAAAAGTATTTCATTTTGATTCTCAAAGAAGAGTTAAATAAGCATTAATTTAGAAAAAAATAAAATAAGCTGATGGTTTCTGAATGTTACAAAGAAAAGAACAAAATTTGAAGCTCCTCAAGAATTCTGAAATGCTAGGAAAACAATAAAAATTTATGGTTAGATTTAAAATGATTTTTTATTTTGAAAAAGTACATAACTCAAAGAGAATGTTTAAAAATATTTCAAAACATTTCAAAAGATTTGCAGTATTAGAAAAAATCTGGAAGCTCTTAAAACAATTTTGTGTGCAGGATTTTACAAAAATGTTAGGAAAAATGGGAATCAGTCTAAAGGACATTTAAAAGTTCCGAAAAATTTTTTAAATAATTTTAAAAGATTTGAAATAATTTAAAAGAGAATAGATACTTTTGATGATTTTGAAATGTTTTAAAATGTTGACTTTTTATTTTGAAAAATTACATAATTTTAAGAGGAGGTATAAAAATATGGGACCACTGACAAAAATTCCGAAAGAGATGAATGAAAAATCCCAAAAAATAAAATCTCCGGCACCTGAATAATAGATTTACAGAAATTGTGTTAAAAAATACATTAAAAAACGCGTGTTATTTGAAAGAAAAAAATGTTCTGCCTAAATTTTCTTCGTACCTACATAATAACATTGTTGAAACTAACTTTGCAGGATTCAATTCAACAACGATTTATATCAAAATTTATTTTTATTATTTTTTTTTATAACGAAAAATACGATTTTTCAGAACTTTTTTATGTTTTTTTCACTTACTATGTACATTTTCAAACAAATTTTTCCATCCAGAAATATATATTCGATTATTGTATTTTCAATAAATAAATATTATTTAATAAATAATTTTTTCAATTGTTTAAGTTCAGGAATTTTCTAGTTCGGATATTTTATGATTCAGGCATTTTCTTTGGGGATTTTTAAAATTCGGTAATATCTTACTAACTGGAATTTTATGTTTCGTGAATTTTCCAATTCGACTTTTATATTTTGGGGACTTATAATTTCGGGAATTTTATTATTGGTTATTTTTCAATTTAAGAATTTTACAGTGTCAGGAATTTGAACAATTAAAAAATAGTTAGTTAAAAAAATTTTTTTTAATAGAATAATAAAATATTTTTACCGAGGAAAAAACTTTTTTAATGTTCAAAGTTTCTAAAAATTATTGTTTGAATTAAAAATAACAATAATTGAACAAATGTAGTTTTGGATAAGAAGAGTTGTTTGAAAATGTCCATTTTATTTTTGTGCATTACAGAAAACGCTCGCAAAAATAAAATTATTATTTAAAAGAATAAAAATAAAAGTCGCGTTAAATCTGCCTGCATTGAATCCTGCAAAGTTTGTTTCATGTGAAGCTCACGTGTTTTAAATTTATGTTTGTATAACATTTTTATACAATTATTGTTATTTTAAATTAAAATAATAATTTAAAAAAATGTAACATTAAACCAAATTTCTATGATAAAAATATTTGATTATTGTATTTTTAATAAATAAATAATATTGACCATATAACTGTTTTCTCAATTTCTGCAATTCGGGAATTTTCTAGTTTGTATATTTCATCATTAGACAGCATTCGGCTAGGAGTTTTATTATTCGGGAATTTTTAAATTCGATAATATTGTAAACTGTCCAGAATTTCAATATTCTAGAATTTTTTAATTCGGGATTTTCAGGTTTCAGCATTTTGTTATTTCTGGAAGCTTACAGTGTCGAAAATATTTCAAAAATTTAAATGATTTATAAAATTGTAAAAAAACCTTGAAGATTTTGAGGCATTTAAAACTCCTGCAAAACTTA
>NC_046661.1:36130625-36135096 GCF_010883055.1 Belonocnema kinseyi | reverse complement strand
TATCTAGTCGGGAGTGGTGCTGACTGAAAACAGATGATTTGGAGCGATTCGCGCGCCATATGTTGGTCATTCTAAGGACTTATTGAACTACCCTCGTAGATCATTTCAAAAAGTGAATAGATTTGAGTTAAATTCAAAATTGAAGTAAAATTGAGTTAAATTTAAGTAAATTTCAGTTAAAATTGTAGATGTTGAATGGTGTTAAATGGTGTTAAACTTAAGTACAATCTAGTTAAATAAAAATGAAACTGTCGTTAAATTTTAAATTTGATTGAATTGAATACAGATATGTGGGTTGTTTCTTTGCTTTAACGATGGAGAGCTTTGAACTTAGCTGGAGAAATAAAACAAAAAGTTCCCTTATTTTTATAATAATTAGTTAAATTCAACAAAAAAACGCAGGAAAGTAATTAGGACTCATAGTTTTCAAGTTTTTGGTTTGAAACTTTTCACATGTCGACAATGTCAAAATATAAAAGGAAGCGTTTAAACTTCAGCATAACTATTTTGCATGGACATACTTTATTATTCCACAATTTTATTTCAAATTAGAAGTATGTTAGCAATTAAATAATTATTCCACTCAACATTATTCAGTTTCGAAAATTAGATTATAACTTCAAAGCCTTTGAAATTAAAAGATTTTAAATGAGAGAAATTTGAAATAAAAATAATTAACATTAGAGTGTAATTATTTTCTTTTAGAAGCGTAAAAACAAAATAATAATTATTAAAGAAAATAGTTTATAAATTTAAAATTCAAAATCTCAGTATTTTTTAATTTTCGAATATTCTTAGAGTATAACCTGTCAATTCAAATTGTATAATTTTTAACGTTTTAAATGAAATCACTTATAATTCGGCAATACATTTTTTTCAGCTTTAGGATATTAATAATTTAAAGCTGCGATAAGCAGACTAATCGATGTCAAACCTCGTGAAAAATTATAATAAATGTAAGGCCTTCAAAATCGAAAACTTTTTATGAAGAGAGAAATTTTTAATTGAATGGTTTTAATATATTTTCAATTCAAAACATTCAAATTGAGTAATTTTATAAACAGAAATTTCAAGAATTGTATTATTTGAAATTTTCTTCATAGAGTTGATAAATTAAAAATGTAAGCATTAATATTTGTTAAATTTTGAATATGCCTGAAGTATAACATAATAAATTCAAATTATTTAATTTTGAAAGTTTTTAATTGAAAATTGAAATGCAGAATTCTAAATGTTTGTATTTGGGTATTATCAGATTTTGGAGGCTAATAACTTTTAGTCTAAGCAAGTTTAAAGGCTTGCAGTTGTCAATTTTACGATATTAAACCCTTATATTCAAAAACCAAATTAAATTTCAATGTTAAAATTTTAAATTGTTTAAGATTTGATTCTTAAATTCAGAATTTTTTAAATGCTTTATATGTTTAATTTTACACTTTCAAACCTTTTTTTAAATTTGGATCTTCGAGAAAAAATATTAAATTTTAGTAGACACGACTTTTTTTTACGTAAAAAAATTAATTTAAGAAATACCCCGTGCGCGAAGGTGAACAATCCGTCGAGAGGGAAAAATGGGTTAAGCCAAGTCTGCTTTTTGCGTAAAGAAACTCACTATCTTCGTTTTGACGTAAGTCTTTTTTACGTATACGCCGCAACGCGAAAATGACCTTTACGTCAAGCTTTAGAGAGTAACTTTTTTCTCCAAGGCGGCAAGATGGTCGCTAGTTTGAGCGCGCCGAGCGCGCTCGATAATATATTTATCTCGTGCTTCGAGCTCGGTAATGTATTTACCTCGCGCTCCGCGCTCGGTCTTTGCAGTACGCTCAACATTTGTGCACAGACCCCAATGCGAAATTTTGTACATCCTATGTTAAAAACTATTATATCAAATTGCTATTGCAATATTTCTTGTGTGTACCCTGGTCTGGTACTGCTTATTCTGATATTGCAAAATAATGTTCACATTTTATTTTTCCTGGTCCTAATAGCGGCCCTGCTGTGGTTGTTTAATCATTTTCCCTTTTCTTAAGTGAAGCTGAACACTTTTTTTTTAATTTGTCATTAAAAAAGGTTCTCAAAGTACCTACGGCCTTGACGATTGCGTTTTCATTGCGATAATCGCGCTACGCGCTTAATAGTTGGGTTATACAGGGTCTAATTTTTTTAAATTTTGGGCTAATCAAAAAATTCGGCTAGAATAGTTTAGAAATATATTTGGTATCTAGTGAAAATTTTGAATGAAATTTTTGGATCTATGAAAAAAAAAATTTTTCTATTTTTTGAAAATTTTCAAATTTTTGAAAAGTATATAACTTTTCTAATTTTCATCAGAATTAAACATTTTATTTGGATAATTTGCAATTCTTTTACCCATCTATTAGAAACTTTAACAAAAATTTTTATAATATTAAGAAAAAAAATTTGAAAATTTTGAAAATGCTATAATTTTTTTAATTTTGGACTAATCCAAAAAATCGGCTAGTATAGTTTTGAAATATATTTGGTATCTATTTAAAATTTTGAATGAGATTTTTGCATCTATGAAAAAAATAATTTGTTATATTTTTTGAAAATTTTCAAACTTTTGAAAAGTATATAACTTTTCATATTTTCATCAAAATAAAAAATTTTATTTAGATAATTTGCAAGTCTTTCACCCATATATAAGAAACTTCTACAAAAATTCTTAAAATTTCAAAAAAAAAAAAAAAATTCTGAAATTTTGAAAATGCTCCCAATTTTTTAATTTTGGTTCGAAATATCTGATTAACGAACTTAGCCTTCATTTTTGGTACCTTCAGAAGTATATCAAATGCGGACTCGATTGGACAAATCCTTCCAAAGTTAGCGTGGCTACAACATTCAGGTAACCATACATACAGACATACAGACACCGATGAAATTGTATGATTTCCGGATTCTGTGAGTGCCGAAACGTAAAGATCCGTTAAAAACCAGAGATGAAAAATTTGGACGATTACATTACATTCTGAGGAATGAGATTGTAAAAAATTATTTGAAAACAGAATTTCGTCACTTATTTATTACACGAAAACATTTGTTCTTGTTTACAAGATGGAAGAAGTAAGAAAAAAATCTTGATTGGAATATATTAATTTTTAAAGAACAAGAAGCTTTAAGCATTATAACGCTAGGTGTAAATAATTTTAAAATTATTTACTGAAACTGAAACTGAAAGTTAATGAGATATTTAAACTATTAGAAAATAAATTTATTTACGAACAAATTTTAAAAAAACAAGTTTTTTATTAAAAGAAAGAACTCGAAATAATTATTTTAGCAAAATCAAAAGTTTTTAATGAAATAAAATATGTAAACAGTTAAACAAGTAAAATGCAAACAAAAGCTTAATCGACCAGCTGGAAAATTTAGTTTTCTGTACACAACCAGCGGAACAAATTTTAAAGTTTCAATTTATTTTTCTCAATAAATACAAAATAAAGGAAATATTTAAATGGAACTAAATAAAAAACTAAGAAAACTTATATATTTATTGCAAATAATATAAAATAAAAACAGCGTCAAATTCTTTAAAAAAATATAGACCATTAAAGTACATAATAGTTCCGTGAATTTATAGCATTGGTTTATATTTTTTTTCATGATTGCGGTTTAAAAAATGCAATTAGCTCAGATTTTAAAACAACAAAAATACGAAAATTATCGCAATTTTGATGTCAAGTTTTAGTATTAAATGCTAATAAAAATTAGCAATTAAGCAAACTTACATTTTTTCTTAAAGTTATATTTTTAGAGCAGGGAAAATGACATTTTGTAAGATTAGGTTACTTCTTATTTCAATTTGAAAAAATGGTTCATATTTATAACGTGGCCTTAGCTAAACTGTAGAATCAAGCGGTAATTTCCTTTGACTTTCGAAAATGCTCCTTACACTTTACAGCTGTAAAAAAACTCATATACCACTAAATTCACGAATATTTTTAAAATGCAACATTTCAGAAGACATTTGTCTATGTCTATAAGGAAATGTAGGAAAAAAATTGTTATAAGTTTTTATAAGGAAATTACTATTCAGAATTTTTATTTTTTCAACCAGAAAAAAATGGTAAAGACATATTCAAACACCATTCTGGTTGATTTAACTTGACAGTTTTTTTAGTTTGTTTGAATTTAAATAAAACTTAACTGTATCATCAGATTCACTTTTCTATTAATTTCCAAACAAATTATAACTTAAATAAAAAATAATCTTTTTAATTCAAATTTGTTATTACTATTTTATACTAACCTCTTTGCTACATATTGGGTCTACTTTTGATTTCAAAAAGTCCTTAGAGTTTTCGAATTCCTTCAAAACCTTTTCTACTCAATTAAAATTATTGTTTCATTCACTTATAAAGTAAAATTAGATTATTACCATTTTGGATTTCAAATGCACTATAATTTGGCGCGACCGAATAAATGGTTGCCTGTCGCGCCTCTACAAGTA
>NC_046661.1:36123404-36130525 GCF_010883055.1 Belonocnema kinseyi | reverse complement strand
AATTTAGTTCTGAATTTTTCAAAAAAAAATTCTAAAATCGGTGCATAATTGCGTTCTAAATGTCATTTTGAACCTCGTTTTCCGATTTCACCCCACTGTGGCCGTCATGGCAGACACAGATAAAAAGTGTATTACGATGCAGGGAAAAACCCCAGTATCGGCGTCTGGTCAGGGTGGGAAAGCGGGCTCTTCGACGTCGTCATCATGCAACTGTAGCTCTTCATCAATGGATCACTTGGTTGGTGTAGAGTCTCATGCTACAAGGAAAAGACCGCGAGCATTTCTCAATCGCATGCCTGCAAGAATAGCTCAGATTCATTCTGTTACATTTGCAGTAAATATGAAGTGAGCAGTTTGCGAACATCAATCGACGAGGAAGTGAAAAGTCTTTACGAAAAGTGTTTTGACCATAAATTGCTGCACCAAGAAACAAAATGGGTTCCTCACGTCATTTGCAATTCCTGCAGACTTATGTTGTATCGTCTAAAAAATTCAAACAACGAAAAGTACCGCAAGTACTCTACACCAACCACATGGAAAACCCCGTTATTGTGAAGGACTGCTATTTTTGCATGAATTCCGTCAAAGGGTTCAACGCCAAAAATAAAAATAGCATTTCGTATATTAATGTGTGCACAGCCATAAGAGCAATTGAAATCAATAAAAATTCACGCCAGACTGACTTAAGTGCTTTAGAAGATGATAGAATGGAAGTTGAAAGTCAACGTCATGGAGACGGTAGTGAAACCAGTGATCGAACAGAAAATAGTTCTGATGATTCCGATGGAATAGAAAAAGATAACGAATATGGCGTGCATAAAATGAAATTGAAGGTTCCAATATTAGTGTCGCAACTAGAACTGAATGATTTTATTAGAGATATTGGATTACCGAAAGACGGCGCTGAGTTTGCCGCTTCATTTCTAAAAAGAAGAAATCTTCTAGAGCCAAAGACAAAAGTTTCATTCTACCGCGACAGGGACAAAGAATTCAGAAAGTTTTTCGTTAAAGACGAGGAGACGTCTTTAGTGGAACAAAGATATCAGGGCAGATGGGACGAGGTCATGATGGCTGATTTTTGCTGGATGTTGAAAAGGGAAACGAATGTAGGTCTTAAACGTAAGCGTAACCCTTTGCATCGTTCCTTCGAAGAAAAAAGGACACGTTATAGCAGGCAGAAAATAGACTGAATTAAGTCTATAAATCAATTTAATTACGATAAAAAGCAATATAAAATGTAAACACGAAAGATAGTATAAATATATCCCTTAATTTTAAGAAAAGCAGAGAGAAAAAAATTTTGAATAAAACTCTTATTCATTTGCATGTTTAAGTTACAGTTTTACATTTTAATTGATACAAACATTGTCAGGTTAATTGAAATTGCGTCAATTCTACTTGTAGTTCTAACTTTCTTCAAATGAGTAATGTGCGTCTAAATTTTTAACCACCTGTAGTACAATGAAATGAATTTTATTGTGTTACAACGGGAACACTTAAGTTAAGTTGTGTTGCGTTAAGCAAAATTTCATTAGGTTCTGTTAAGTTAGATTCATTTGTAGGTTAAGATCGAGTTAACCTATTAAATATAGCACACATTTAAGACTGAGAACCGTACCCTTACATAGCTACACGTGTGGTTGAATTTCATTCGGCTAGGTTAGGTTAGGTCAGGTTTTGCTAGGTTAGGATAGGTTAAACCTCTATTTAGGTTAAGCTGAAGCTGAATGAAACGGTACCGCAAACACAACGAGACAACACAATGAGTTTAATTTTGTTACGTGAAGTTGAGTTAGGTTAGATTAGGTTTTTTAGGTTAGGATAGGTTTGACCTTCTTGCAGGTTAAGCCCAAGCTGATTCAAACGGTACCGCAAACATAACGGGACAACACAATCAGTTTAATTGTGTTTCGTAAGGTTAGGTTAGGTTAGATTTATTTCTAGGTTAGGCTCGAGTTGACCCATTCGATGTAGCACACATTTGCTGCTGAGAAAATATGCTTCCAGAGCTTTACGTGTAGTTCAATAAATTTCTGTTAATTCAGGTTAGGTGATGTCAGGTTCCGTTGGGTAAAGTTATGTTAAATAAGTTGATATCAGGCAAGGGTTGATCCTTCACAGTTGCCGACATGTTTTTGAAGTGATGAAAAATGCTTTGAAATGATTTTTCGTCATTTTTTTAAGGTTATGGCTCAACCATGACGTGATGTGTGATTTTAGATACCAAATTTGAATTCAGCGCCCCAAAATCCATAGGAATACGTGTGTCTTGTTACCAGATCCGCACACTTTTTTTGTGTGGCTGTGCGATGCACGAAAAAATGTTCTAGATAGGAATAAGAGCAGAAGCAATTTCGAGTAATTCTGACAAATAAACAATAACCTAGCCTCAATAGGTCATAAGTTATGGCCTCTCAAGGTTGACGTCTTTTTCACGGCAAATTACGCGTATTTAGGTTTGTCAAACTACTTTGTTTATGGCTAAAGCTACGTTAGTGATGCCAGAGAAAAAATTGTAATGCAGGAAATTATGCGCCAAAAATTATTACAGTCCCTGGCTATATTATCAGACCAAAGCTGAAAAGTCACTTTTTCGCAACAATTTCAACTACAATACACCCTATTTTTTAAACAGGTTTTGTTAAATTATGAGAGCGCATATATAATATTATGAGTTCTATTTAAAAAGAAGTGATTTACATGGGGAATTTTATATGAGCACCTTAAGCAGTCAACACAACTTTGATGCGACGAGGCATGCTGTCTATACAATTCTCTATCTTTCTTACTATCTCTAAATTATGTTACCAAGTGTCATTGAGTATATGAATTAGTTCTTGCTTTGTTGTAGGAGCGTGTTTACACCTTCAAATGTTATGAAGTACCGAACATTCGCGATAGGATTTATATATGAAGAATTTCCCGGCCAGTACAAAACAGTGACTTTTTCCTTTTATACCATGTTCAAACATGATAAGTCTTTCAAAAAATGCGTAAAATCTCACCATAGGCATGAAAATACAAGTACTGTTAAGGCGTGCTAACGGTCTTATAATAAAACAACAAAAATAATGTGAAATGCTTATTTCTTTGCTTTGGTGTAATCAAATAGCCAAGCACTGTATTATACCCAACAAGTTTTTTTTTTTATATCTCTTTTCGTGCATATCCTACGGAAAACGAAAACAGGATAACTTATAGGTGGCCGAATTTTGAGTAAAATAAAAAAAAGTTTCATGTAGCTCTTATAGCTCACGAGTTATGGTCATGAAACTTTGACCCTCTCCATTCAGAAGGTTCTGCAGATCATTGCAAATACACTTTTTCTCATCTTTGTCAAGAAACAATAAATCATTTAACCAAGGTTTAAATAATACTCTTCACACCATCAATTTGGTTTGAAATCGGGGGTACACGCCTTTTTTAAATCTTTGAAATTCGTAAAATCTATTTAAAATGTTAACAATCCTTTGCAATATTTTTAAACCTTTTGAAATCTTTAGGTCTTTAGTAATCAACTAATCATTTTTATAATTAGTAAGTTGGATATCACAAAAAGTGTATACTTTGACATCCTATATTAGCGGATTCGAAATAAAAAACTTGTATATTTATTTACAGTATTAAAGTCTGTTCATTGCAATCTATAAAATAATTGGTAAGGTCTACAAAAACTGCGAAGAAATCTCTATTTATTCCATAATGAATAAAAGATAAAAAAGATTAAAAGATCACACAAAATTCAAGCGGAGTTCCAGGTTTTCAAGGTTCAAACAAAACTCAAGGAGAATTCCAGGTTTTGAAGGTCGCTAGACATCCTGTAAAAGTTTGCAGCAATGAAGGGGGAGCGGCATAGTTTATGGTTATGGCGGCGTTATAAGGGGGACAGAGGTTCCAAAAATCGTCTAAAAATCGTTACGTAATATATGGGTGACCTCTGGGACTAGCAAGATTGTAGGATAAGTTTATTTTGAAAGTTGATGTTTTGGAAAAGTAACGTTCAAGCTAAAATGAATTCGTTATAATATAAACGATTCAAAGGAAATTTGTCAAAAACTTTTGGATTTGTTTTCGAGCATAAGAATATTCGTAGTTATGCAGATAACTTATAGAGAATTCTGTAAATTAGCTTTGTAAACTAACTTTCTAAGGTTCTTTAACTGAAATTTGCAGCTTTGAATTTTACCACTTATTCGAAATTTAAGGAATTATATTGATTAAATATTGATGTAATTTATGATTGAAAATAAAAAAACTGATCGACATTGTTTGATCTTCTGAAGAATACACGCAATACTGGTAGTTTTATTCATTTATTGCCGACACCACTCACTTTTCCCAAAATTTATAATCAACGAAGACAACAATTTTGACAGCAGATGGGATAAAATACCCGTCTACTATATTTCGGGAAAAAGTGCCTCTCAAATGTATCTTTTTGCCATGAAATGTCAAGAAAAGTATGATTTTATCAGGAAGTAAAAAAATTGCATTAATATTTCTAAGTAAGCGAATAAACAAAGAAAAGAAAAAATACGAAATAACTTCAAATATAAAAAATAATTGGTTGCCAAAGTTGCGTAAGATTTAGGAACCACCCAAAATAAAATCTTTTAAAACTCGTATCTTCAAAAACTAATTTTCATAAAAAGTGTATATATCGCATGATACAAGATTTTAAAACTATACTTCAATAATATATCTCATAAATAATTAATAAACAATGCAAACAAAAAAAATGTTAAAGATATTCACAAAGTTGATAGGGTGAAGAGTATTATTTAAACAATGGTTAAACGATTAATTGTTTCTTGACAAATAAGAGAAAAATGTGTATTTGCAATGAACTACAGATGCACGAATGCCACAAAAAATTTCAAATACAGTCGCAGTACATACAGAACCATCTGAATGCAGAGGGTCAAAGTTTCATGGCCATAATTCGTGACCTGTAAGAGCTACATAAAACTTTTATCTTTAGTTTAATAAAAATTCGCCCACCTATAATTTATCCTGCTATCGATTTTCCGTAAGATATGCACGGAAAGAGATATTAAAAAAAAAACTTATTTGGTATAATACAGTTCCTGGCCATTTTATTATACCAAAGCTAATAAATAAGTATTTCACATTATTTTTGTTATTTTATCGTAAGGCCCTTAGCACGCCTTAACAGTGCTTGTATTTTCATACCCATGGTAAGATTTTACGTAATTTTTAAAACTTATCACGTTTGGACATATTAGAAAAGAAAAAAGTCACTGTCTTGGACTGGCCGGGAAATTCTTCAGATATGAATCCTATCGAGAATGAACTGATTCACATACTCAATGACACTTGGCAACATAACTCAGAGAGAAGGAAAAATTGAGAATTGTATAGACAGCATGCCTCGTCGCATCAAAACTATGTTGGCTGCTTAAGGTGGTCATATACAATTCCCAAAGCAAATCTCTCATTTTTGAATAAAACTCATTATATATGAGTCTTAATAATTGAACAAAAACTGTATAAAAATTAGGGTAAGTTGTAGTTCAAGTTGCGAAAAAGTGATTTTTCAGCTTTGGTCTGATAATATGGGCAAGGACTGTAATAATTTTTGGCGCATAATTTCCTGTATTACAAATTTTTCTCTGGCATCATTAACGCAGCTTTACCCATCATCAAAGTATTTTGACAAACTTGAACACGCGTAATTATCTGCTTTGGATTTTTGTTTACATACACGCATTTAAAATTGTCGTACGTAAGGAAAGTGTAGGTATAAAATTCACACTGATAAGATGACATGTCAATAATTAAGGGAAATAACAAGTCTTTTATTTAGTAGAAAGGCATGTCAAGTGGAAAAAAAACAAAGTATGTTTAAGCAGAACAAAATGAAACAGTGACTTTGACGAAAGCTAAACTCGAAAAGAGCAAACACTAACGACTTTTTTTAAGATGAGGCCCCTTGAAAATTTCTCTCATCTGCATCGGTTTCAAAAGTCTCGGAAAATTGGATTTAAAAAAGCAGAAAAGGGGTTTCTTAAAAGAAAAAGGTTAAACAAGAGGTTAGAACTTCCGAGGAGGTTAGGGGTTCCGGAGTTGTGGATTAATTGCAAAAGGAGCGCATCAGCCGAAACGTCAAAACATGGGGATGCGAAATGAGGTTATGTGAAAGTCTCTTAGAAAATTGGCAAAGCATAATGCAAATAAATAAAAAGATCAATCAAATTTCGCAATAATTACCTTGGTTGCAGTTAAAAAACTGTGTGATCACAAACATCGGACACGAGATCTTCAGAGAATTGTTCACTCCTAACCTCACATGAAACGATAACTAATCAGAGTTTTCAGACAAAACTTGTTTTTCTGCCATCCATGAAGCCTTATCGCTGTGATTATTTACTTTTTAATAAATAGTTTCTACACTCTAGAAATGTCATTTTGCAGCACAGTGTAACCTATTATACAAACACCACACAGGCACAGACTGGGAAAATCACAACCACATTTTACCGCTAGACCACGTACGAATTCGCAAGGAACGCAAGGAAACACCTTTTGAAAACAGCGCTAAGGCGGCCAAAATTGGCACTATTTCCAAATTATTTTTCATTCAAATAGGCTCTGACCTGTCAAAAGTTACAATTTTTACAGTTTCTCTTATTCATTCAACAATCCCTACTTAATTGCATTGGGACGAGATTCCTTCTCACCTACATCATAGCAGAATGTTATTAAAACACTGTTGAACATTTTTGTTTCAATTTTCCGCATTTTCACAAGGGTTTTTTTCATTTAGGTATTTGTACCATTTTTATAATCTAATTACTTGCGAAATGATTATTCATTGCAAATAAAATATGGGAAATGATTTATATATTGATTTTGAAGCGAAAGAATTCGAAAAGTTCACAAAGTGTCGCAAGGTTTCGCGACAATTTATTCTGAAACTGCATTTGGATTGGTGACAAAATAAAATGTTGCATCTGTGAATGGGAATTAAATTATGTGAACGTATAGATCAATCTGAATGCCTTTTCATACCATCATGATACCATAGATATTAGGTCCTAGATACGGCATGAGATTAGTTGCACCACATACCGGTAGTTAGCGCGGCAAGCAAGTTTGTG
>NC_046661.1:36119251-36123304 GCF_010883055.1 Belonocnema kinseyi | reverse complement strand
TACAAAAATCAGGCATTATTTTCTTACAAAAAAAAAAAATTGTGGGGGGGGGGGACATTATCAAAAAATAAATAAAACTTGAAGTTGTATGATTTTAATTTGTAACTAAATAATTTGAAAGGTTTCAATCTAAAATTATCGAACACTTTCCATTCAAAAATTCAGATGAAATATTTAAATAGCTTTAAATTTGAAATTATTCAATATATTCTGAAGACTACAAATTTAAAATATCTAAATTATTAAGGCTTTAAATATTTTTGAAATTTCTGTTCTGGAGAGTAAATAGCACTTATTCTTTTATTAAGAAGTCACAACCAAAATTTTTTCAAAAAAGTTTTTAAAAGACTTTTAAAAACCTTAAAAAAGGTCAGAGGTTTTAATAGTTCAATATATGTGATAGAATCTCTTTAAATATGAAATTAGTCTATACTTTTTTATGTTTGAGCTACAATTATTCCATTTTAGAATTATAAATTACAGTCGTGAAAAACCAATAAAATGTTTTAATTAACTTATATATAAAACAAAAAACCTTTGTATAATTCAATCTAAATGCAGCTGCAAAAATTTAATTTGAAATTCGTTGAATTCAAGGTATAGTTTAAAAAGAAAACTGAAAGCAAAGGATCGACTTTCAAAAGAAGCGAAAGAAAGTGACTCGCTGGATTGCAAATGAACACGGAAAATGGTGTATTTTCGCATTTTTAAATTTTTAATTCAAACTTTTTCGCCTTATAATAATTTCGAAAAATTCTGAAAATAAATTGTATTGGTATCTTAAAAGAGTATAAATAGTTCTTAAATTTTCTGCAGTTTACCTTTTTTACATACCTAGATGTCAAAAAAGCCTACCCAATTTTTTCAAATTTTAATCACTTAATTTCTAAGAGAAAATCACCCCTGTTTACCAGTCACTGAAATGGATTAGAAAAAAATTGCCAAGACCCAATAATAAAATTTGGATGTACAGCGAATTTTTAAATTTTTAATTGAGATTATCTTTAACTTTGTGATATCAAAAATTTTCATACACATTTCTTTTTAATAATACTGTAGGAAAAAATCAACAAGATCGAGCGCCGATATTATAATTAGAGCAAACTTTTTGTAATTCTATGGGGACGGCTGAAATATCCCGAAAAATAAAATTCCCAACTCGGTAAAACTCTCTTTCCCAAAAAATACAATTCCAAAACTAATGAAATTCCTGAACAGTTTATAATATTAACGAATTTGAAAATTCCCAAATAATAAGACTCCCCAAATAAAATTGTTTCTTAATCAATGTTAATTATTTATTAAAACTACGATAATAAAATATTGTTTTCAAATAAATTTTTGGTTAATATTTAAAGTGTTAAAAATTATTGTTTGAATTTAAAATTATACGAAAAATTTTACCGACAAATTAATATATAAAAACACGTGTTTTTTAATTAACCTTTCGATTTTTCAGAAGAACTTTTGTGACTTAAAAAATACTATATAAACTTTGAACCAAAATATCTTATCCAGAAATATATATATTTTTAATTATTATTTTTAATTTAAACAATAATGTTTAAATACTTCAAACATTTAAAAAGTTGTTTCTTTGGTATAAATATTTGATTATTTCAATTAAAAAAAAAAAATTGTCAAAGAAAAATGCTTTCAGCACTTGTTTATCTTGAAATGTCTTTCTATAATATTTTTTTTTAAATTAAAACTATAATTTTTCGAGAACATTTTTTTTTATAATTAAAAAAAGACTGTACCGAAAACTTGGATCAAGCTTCAGATCTGAAAAAATTCAGCGATACATACATGTCAAACTTTTCTAAACTCAAAAAAATGTTCTATTGCTTTACCGTCATATTTTACGAAGAATGAGAAAACAAGAATTCGACTTCGTAGTACGATGAGGGCAGGACCTCGATAGGGCAGAAAATGTGGTGTCCTATATATATATATATATATAATTCCCCACTCCGACGCCCCGTACCGCATCTACGTTTATAATATCTTTGGTCGGACCCGGCCCATCTTATCTGTCCCTTTTCGATAAGATCGACATCGACATGTGGCTCAACGAGTTGCGCCTGTGTGCGTGAGAATACATATATACGTAAGATGGCGAAAGGTTAGATATAGGTTCCCGAAATGGCCGAAGGAGTCGACATAGTACACTTAGTGGTGTTGCCTAATAATGGACTTAATTCCAATTCAGATTAGCCGTTCTCGGTTGCGGTTCGCCTGTCCGGTTTGGCTCTCGGTCGACCGGTGCAGCTCACACGATTGTCATTCTCACGCATGCACGGTTCATAGATTAAAGTGACGTGCAACAAGCTCGAGAAACAGCTGACAGGTCTCGTGGCTTTACCGAGCGCTCTCATTAACTACGGTTGCGAACGGCACGGTTGAAATTAGAATCGAAACTAAATGCTCAAACCGGAACCGCGACCGAGTACGCACTGATTGGCCGAGAGTCCAACCGGACCGGCGAACCGCAACCGAAAACGGCTAGTCTGAATTGACCTTTAGGGCCGGTTCCACCAACCTCAGTTAAATCATTGGTTAACTGACAGCGGGCGCAATGTAATGCCATAGTTAAACGTCGATTATCCTCTCGCGCGTTCCACCACGTTTTTGGAGGTCCCGGTTATCTCACCAGATAGTCATTTCGAAATAACTCCCATTTTACTTTTAAACGCTCGCGTGATTAGCTACTTGTCGATCGAGTGAAAATCAAAGCAATATGGCCGTACACGCCAAATCCAAACAAGTTTCACTCCACGCTCGTGTCCACACTAACCTAAAAAAAGTGAATTTGTATGTGTTTTTTGTTCCTGTTATAATTCTGTTGTATTTGTGTTATCTGTGATAAGGTGGAAGAAAATAAGTGAGATCGCCTAATTTTCTTCCTAATGCTTCTTCGATTTGATTCAGCAAATCATTTACACAAGCTTTTCTTAAGCGAAATCTCGTTTAAAAATCAACGTCGTCGAACTTATCAAAAAATTTCTCTCTTCCTTTGAAAATTCGCGGTCTTCTGCGGAAAAATTCAAAAATGTCTTCTTCCACTTCGTCATCAGGCCTTCCAGGAAGGTTTTCGGAAGTAGGTAAACTCCGGGAACCTTTTAGAAACATTTTTCGCGATTCTCCAAACCTTCCATTGGAATGCGCTTTTGTGATATCCGGGCGTTAATAACACAGCCACACAAAAAAAAGTTTGCGGATCTGGTAACAAGACACACGTATTCCTATGGAATTTGGGGAGCTGAATTCAAATTCGGTATCAAAAATCACCCATCACGTCATGGTTGAGCCATAACCTCAAAAAATGACCAAAAATCATGCACTGAGGCAAATAAATGTCAAAATAATGCCAGTGATGCAAATTTTCACTTCAAAAACATGTCGGCAACTGTGAAGGATCAAGCCTTGCCTGATATCAACTTATTTAACATAACTTTACCCAACAGAACCTGACCTCACCTAACCTGAATTAACAGAAATTTATTAAACTACACGTAAATTTCTGGAAGCATATTTTCCCAGTAGCAAATGTGTGCTACATCGCATGGGTCAACTCGAGCCTAGCCTAGAAATAAATCTAACCTAGCCTAACCTAACCTCACGAAACACAATTAAACTGATTGTGTTGTCCCGTTGTGTTTGCGGTACCGTTTCATTCAGTTTCGGCTTAACCTACGTAGAGGTTTAACCTATCCTAACCTAACAAAACATGACCTAACCGATTACGCTGGCAACCCTGTTCTTGTGTACTTTCATATTTTGACATTAATAGCAGTAAATGTCTGGAGTTTCGTAACCGCTTGTTGCTAGCAATATTCGCCTGTGTCTGTAAGCAGGGCACCTCCACGTAGTGACGGTGGGCAACGGATCCACATTGGCTGAGTCCCTGGGTAAACGGCGTTCATGCCGCACAGTGGGGTGAAATCGGAGAACGAGGTTCAAAATGACATTTAGAACGCAATTATGCACCGATTTTAGAATTTTTTTTTTGAAAAATTCAGAACTAAATTTTTCAGAAAATGGTGAGAGTAG
>NC_046661.1:36113739-36119151 GCF_010883055.1 Belonocnema kinseyi | reverse complement strand
GAATATTTGTCAAACAATAGAATGGATTTCTTCGCCCGAGATGCAAACGTAAATTGTACTATAGTAAAAACAACTGGAAAAATGTAGACGAAAGCCAAATTTTCTAAAGAAAACAAACCTTTGTCGACCTATAAATACTAATTTTATTCCCCGACAATTTTTACATACAATTTTTATATACAATTCTTAAAACAAAAAAATCTGTGTTTCAAACCACAATCCAATCCGACTATTCTGTCAAAAGTTATCCGATATACAGACAACCACAACCATAATAACGACGACGTAGACGCCAGAGAGACAGACAGATAGCATTGTAAAGACTTGTTTTTCTGACTCAAGGAGCCTCAAAACGTCGAAATTTAATGAAATTCACGAAAATCATTTTTCGCATAAAACTCTTCTCATTATGGATGAGAATGTGATAAAATAATCATGGGGCCTTGAAAAAGTAGCGTCTTTCGCCTCTTGACTTTTTTCCATATCAAGCTTTTTTTGCTTCAAATGTCCATTTTCGTTTGGTTTTTTGGATTTTGAAAATCCTTTAACTTTGCTAAGTTTTATTTTATCAAGAAAAGTTGTCAGGATAAATTGTTTATTTTTTTTGTACCATAAATAGCTGTCGATAAAATTTTCAAATTTTGAAAAAAGTGGTCTCAAAAATTTTTAAAAAGCTTCAAATTTTAGGATTTTTATCAAAAATGACTGTTTAACGAACTCGATCTTTCTTTTTGGTCCCTCGAACAGTGTGTCAAAGCGCAATCCAATCGGACCAGTTTTTCGAAAATAATCCGGTATACAGACAACAACAACGACGACGCTGGACAGACAAACAGATCCCGACGTAAAAACTTGTTTTTCTGTCTCACGGGGCCTCAAAACGTCGACATTTGATGAAATCCAAAAAAGTTATTTTTCATAAAAAACTAATACCTTCTCATTTTTCATGAGAATGTAGAAATTATCAACAATATTTGTAGAAAATCTTTCAAAGAATAAAATTATTGTCCCGTAAGTTACAACCGAAAAATTACAATTTCAAAAAAATGAAAGTTGTTTGAAATATTGAGCTAGACTCACGACCGGGACAAATCAGAATTGTGGTCTGGAATTTCTCTGGATTTTTTATACTATTCGTCTACTCAAGTTCTCGAATGTATTTTCCAATTTCTTAATTATCATATATTCTAAAATTTTCATAAAAATATAATTATAATTCCAAGTGGCAGGAAAATTGTTCTTTCGGGTTTTGGGTGTTAAGACGACAGTTATAAGCCAGATTACGTTTCGCATTGACAACAAAAATTAGACGAACAGAATTTCACTGGCGCATTCATAAAATATATTATGTTCAATAAAATATATTTTAAAATAAACTGTAAAATATTATAATTGATACTGCTTAATTGAAATACTTACGTAAGTTATATGGTATACGATTTAAAATACAAATAATATAAATATTATTTAAATTATTTTCAAAGTTTTTTCAGAACTTTTAAATATATTTTCAATGATTCCTATTTTTATCGTAAAATTTTTGTAAAATTCGAAAAAATTGCCTCAAAATCTTCCAGATTTTCTTTTACCATTTTATCAATCTTTTAAAACGGTTTAAAATATTTTTAGGACTGAAAAATCCCGAATAATAAAATTCCCGACACTGTAAACTTCCTGAAATTATAAAATGCCGAAATCTGAAAATCCCGAATTTAAAAATTCCACAATAATAAAATTCTGGACAGTTTACAATATTATTGAACTTGAAAATTCCCTGATAATAAAATTCCAGGCCGAATGATGTCCAATTATAAAACATACAAACTAGAAAATTCCCGAATTGTAGCAATTGAGAAAATAATGTTTTAATCAAAATTACTTATTTATTAAAAATACAATAATCAAATATTTTACTTATAGAAACTTTGTTTAATATTTAATTTTTTAAATTATTGTTTTAATTTAAAATAACAATAATCGTATACCAATGTTATGCAAAAATAAATTTAAAAACACGTGCGCTTTAAACAAAACAAAATTTGTAGGATTCAATTCAGCACTGATTTAGCGCGAATTTTTTATTTTATTAATTTTTTTATTAATTATTTTATTTTTACGAACTTTTTTGTAAGTTAAAAAGAATACAATTCACTTTTTCAACAACAACAAAATTCTGTCGGGAATTCTCAAACTCAGTAATATTATAAATTGTCCAAAATTCCGAGAATTTTTACATTGGTGGGAATTTTATTTTTCGGAAGAAGCAACTGCAAAATACCGAAAAATAAAATTCCCGACACTGTAAAATTCGTGAATTGCAAAATTCCTGAATAATAAAGTTCCGGAAATTATAAAAATGCCGAAATATAAAACTCTCGAATTGAAAAGTTCATGAAAAATAAAATTCCCGACAAATGTTTTAAAAATATTTTTGAATTACTTGGTATGTTTTGGAAATTATTTAAATCTTTGCTAAATATTCCAGATGCTTGGGAAATCGTTGAGTTCTTTCTGACATCTGGAAAACTTTGAAACATTTGTGAAATTATTGAAATCTTTGGAATATTATTGAAATGTTTGATCATATTTGTAAAAACTATTGAAATCTTTGTGAAGTCTTTTGAAAATCATTTAAGTCTTGGTGACATCTTTTTAATCCATCCAAAATTTTTGAGACATTTTTTTTAACTTTTGAAAATCATTCTAATCTTTGTGAAATCTTTGTGAAATATTTAATAAATATCTGAAATAATTTTGAAATATTTGGTAATATTTGTAAAATTATTGAAATCTTTGGCAAATCATTGATGTATTTGCAAAATATTTTGATTCTATTCCCAATCTTTTCGAAATATGTGAAACCTTTTATACTTTTGGGAAATCATTGAAATCTTTCGGAAATCCTTGGAAACATTTGTGAAGAAACATTTGAAAATTTTTTTGAAATATTTAATAATATTTGTTAAATTATTGAAATCCTTGGGAAATCATTGATGTCTTTGTAAAATATTTTAAATTTATCAAAAATCTTTGCGAAATATTTTAAATCTTTGTGAAATATTTGCCATTTTTTCAAACACATTGAAATCTTTCCAAAATATTTGAAAACAGTGGAATATTTGAGAACCCATCATCTTATTATTTTTCAGTCATATTAATATTCATTTTTCATTGCTGAATAATAATTTACATGATTTAATTTAAATCAAAACGAGATTATGAACATCTGTAAGCATAGAAATGGTGTATTTTAAAATAGAAAATTAATTATATAGATAATTTTTTGTTTCAACATTGTCTTATATTTATTAGTATTACTTATTCATGTATTCACTTATCAGTTGCCTAGTTTTCGAAGTTCTCTCTCGAATTTAAAAGTCGAAGCAAATTTAAATGTCAAAGAATCCTCATAAATGCCACCAAACGTCTGTTTGTATAATGATTTTCACTGAATTCCCCATCGGGATCCCCTCTGTGATTTATGTCTACACCGTCCTTAAATATAGTAATTTTTTCGGCAAAATGACTTTTAGGGAAAATGAAATTTAGGACAACTGAATACCTACCCTCCATGGGACTGCACCCTAAGATATTATCGAATTCGAAAATTCCCCACAGAAAATTGCTGAATTATAAAATATCCAAACTAGAAAATTTCTGAATTTAAACAATAGAAAAATTTTTTGATAATTAAATATTATTTATTTAAAATACAATAATCGAAAACTTTTATCAAATGCATTTTTTTAATGTTTAAAGTTTAAAAAATTATTATTTGAAATTAAAAAAACAATTATTAAAGAAATATGTATATTTCTGCATGAAAAATTTTGTTTAATGATGTACATAGTATTAAAAAAAAAAATTTAAACAATGATTATTCTTTTAAATTCAAACAATAATTTAATCAAATTATTTAATTATTGTATTTTTAATAAATAAATAATATTGATAGAAAATTCTTTTCTTCCTGTTTAAATTCGGGAACTCCATAATTCTGGGATTTTTTACTTTGGACATTTTCTGTCTGAAATATTCCAATTCGGTCGTTGGAGATTTCATTTTTGGTGATTTTTCATTCATCGCTTTCGGAATTTTTTCATTGGTCTCATATTTTTATACCTCCTCTTAAAATGATGTCATTTTTCAAAATAAAAAGTCAGCATTTAATTTTGAAATCATCAAAGGTATTAATTTTCCTTTAAATTATTTCTAATATTTTAAAATGATTTTTGAAATTTTTCGGAACTTTTAAATATCTTTTAAACGGATTCCATTTTTTTCTAACATTTTTGTAAAATCCTGAACACAAAATTGTTTCAAGAGCTTTCAGATTTTTTTCCAATTTTGTAAATATTTTGAAATGTTTTGGAATATTTTAAAACATTCTCTTTGAGTTATGGACTTTTTCGAAATAAAAAATTATATTAAATCTTCCTAGAAATCTTAAAAAAATTTTTTTTAATTTTTCAAAATTCTTGAGCTCAATTTTTTTCTTTGATTTGAAACATTCAAAAACCTACAGGTTATTCGTTTTTTTTTTTATAAATTAAACATTTTTCAACTATTCTTTGAAAATCAAAATACAATACTTTTACTTTAAAATTACAAAAGGAAAGTGGAAAAATTATAATTGTAACATTCAAAGATTAAATTGATCACTCTAAAATGGTGACAATTCATTTTTTACTTGTTTACTATTGAAAAGTGTTGCTTTTTTTGTTCAATTTCTAAATTGAATATGTTAAAAATGGAATATTTTATACTGAAATAATACTTCAATAAGATTTTGAAATTGAATAAAGGTGTTCATTTAAGAATCTATTAATTTGAAGTAATTTTTATATTGAACATTGTTTATGAAGGCTCAATCGAACGTTTACACTTGTGTCACTATTTTCATTTTTTTACTACATTCAATTTTTAAATTCACTTTCTTTTCGCGATTTTTCCTGGTCGCAAGTCTTGCTCAATTGAGAACAACTTTTTCTTTAATAATAATTTTTCGGTTCTAACTTCCGGGACAATCATTTTATTCTTTAAGAGATTTTCTACGAATCTCGTTGATAATTTTTTATTTTGAGAAATGTATGGAACAATTACAATATTTTTCTTTTTCTTTATCCCATTAACGACCAAAGCTATCAATTTTATAACATGAGTTTGATCGCAAAATTTATGGGTATAAAAAAACAACAAATAGATCAAATGTACTGTTCCTTATGTCTTTGGGTGAGCTAAATTCGAATCCGTCGTCAAACTTCGAATATTTTGACTTCAAAATTAAATATGTCGGTTTTTGCATACAGAAATAGTGAAAAATGTTCGATTTTTTATTTTTATAATTTTTTTCAGACATAAAACGCGTTAATATCGTAAAATTTCTTCAACCATCGGTGCAGAAAATTCTTA
>NC_046661.1:36104699-36113639 GCF_010883055.1 Belonocnema kinseyi | reverse complement strand
TCGTTCTTATTCTCAAAAACTTCACAGTATAAAAAAAAGTTCCATAGATTCAAAATTTCTTGAAATTAACTATAGAACACTGAAATTTTTTCAGATTTTTTAGAACAATTTTTTTTCATTTTTGGAAAAATAAAAAAAAAAATTCCAAAAAATCTAAAAAATTCATAGTATTCTATGGTTAATTTCAAGAAATTTTTATTCCATGGAACCTTTTTTTTAAGCTTTCAAGTTTTTGAGCATAACAAAGATGAAGAAAAAAAACAATTTTTGAAAGATTTTTGCATTTTGTCCGCCATTATGGAAAAAATATATATAAAAATTTTTTGTTAAAGTTTAGGAATTTTGTGCACCGATGGTTGAAGAAATTTTAAAATATTAAAGCGTTTTATGCCTGAAAAAAAATTATAAAAATAAAAAATCAAACATTTTTTACTATTTTTGTATACAAAAACCGCCATATTTAATTTTGACGTCAAAATATTCAAATTTTGACCACGGATTCGAATTTAGCTCACCCAAAAACATAAGAAGCAGTACTTTTTATCTATTTATTGTTTTGTTATACCCATACATTTTGCGGTCAAACTCATGTTATAAAATTGATAGCTTTGGTCGTTAATGGGTTAATAAAATTGTTGCAATGAAAGCGTTACGAAGAGTTTTTTTTAATGTTTCGGGGAAAAAAATGAATATTTATAGGTCGGCCAAGGTTTGTTTTCTTTGAAAAATTGCGCTTACGTCTAATTTTTTCCAGTTGTTTTTACTATAGTACAATTCAGGTTAGTATCTTTGGGTGAAGAAATCCGTTCTATAGTTTGACAAATATTCTTTATAAATCAATATTTTGCACAGAAAATTACCCTGAGTGACCTTTAATTATAATGTTATAAATATGAAAAACCCAGATTTCAATATTTTTATGAAAAACACAATCAATGAGTGACATAACGAAAAGCGGAAACAATAAGAGTCAATTTATCCAGGAACAAGCACTTTGAACAAAACTGACCTTGAGCTGTTGAAATTATAATTATCATTGTTTGGTCCAGCCTCGGATGTTCATCTGTCTCTTATTAGTTAGTTGATTTTAGATCGTGTTACGTCAAACGTTTTTTGTATTTTGCATTAATAAATTACTTTTGTTCTTCCTGTAATCTGCGTCTATTTCATATACGCGTGTTAAATAATCTTTGCTAAAAGGTTGTGGGTCTAGAACACATTGGAAAAATATAAATTTTTGTTGAGATCAAGACTCGAGTTATTTTCTTTTTTGAGGTTGACTTCGGTTTTGTCAGGGTTCGTAAGTACATTGTCAGGATGAACGCGACCGATCTTCTACAGACGTGGTGACAGTCCTCTGGTTGGTTATGTGGATGCGGATTGGGGAGGCTCTATTGAAGATAGGTGCTCCTTTTCAGGTTACGCTTTCTCTATGAGCGGTGGATTAGTTGCTTGGGATTCAAGGAAGCAACGTACGGTGGCCTTTTTAACAACGGAGGCCGAATATATGGCGATGAGCTAAGCGACTAAGGAAGCCATTCATCTCAGACCTTTTCTACTGGAGCTTGGAGAGTCTGATAACAAGTCAATAAAGTTATTAGTTGACAACTACAGCGCACAAAGGCTAGCTATCAATACAGTGTACCTTGCACGAACCAAACATATCGAAATACGTCATCATTTTGTTCGTGAGATTGTGGAGTCGGGTGAGATAGTTTTGGAACACGTCGCATCTAAAGACATGCCTGCCGACGTCTTAGCCAAGGTCTTAATCAAACCAAAACACAAACAGTGTGTTCGTCTCCTGGGACTATCGAAGATACCAATTTGAAATATAGAGGTTTGTTTCCAGGGGAAGTGTTGAAATTATTAATTATAATTGTTTGGTCCAACCTCGGATATTCATCTGTCTCTTATCATTCAGTTTATTTTAGTTCGAGTTACGTTAAACATCTTTTGTATTTTGCATTATTAAACTACTTTTGTTCTTCCTGTAATCTGCGTCTATTCCGTATACGCCTTTTAACTAATCTTTGCTAAAATAAGCGAACATTGAATATATATTTTTTAAAGTTGAAAAAAATGAGGCGCTATTTTCTTTTAAAAAAATTGGTGGGATGCCAAATTATCAAAAAAATAAATTAATAAAACTTGAAAAAGCACTCTCTTCAATAGCTTTTTAAACTAAACCTTTGTTGAGTTCTTTCAGGCACTTCTAATTTTTAACAGTCCTACTTTCAAACTTATCTGAAATTATACGATTTTAATTGTTCTAAAATAATGATTCGAGTATTAAAAGGTGTTCATTTCTCATTCTGTAACTTTAAACGATTTTACTTTCTGACTAAATAATTCGAAATGTTTCAATCTGAAATTATCGAACAACTTCAATTCAATAATTCTTACATATTTAAATACCTTTAAATTTCAAATTATTCAGTATACTGAAGACTACAAAATTTAAAATGTCTTAACTATTAAAACTTGTCATAAGGACAACCGCAGGATTTAACCGGGAGCGGGTACTGATCTGAAAAATTGCACCCGCTCCCAGTGAAATCGCAGTAAAATTTTAGCCATAACCACGTCTCACGACCGTGAGATAGGTGGTTACAGTCTGTAACGGAATCAATACGACGATCCGGCAAAAGTTTCGTGCACCCTGAGAACACGGAGCGATCCAAGAACTACCACCTTCTGCATTTTTCCCGCCAGTGTTTTGGCATATTGTTGAGACGCAGGAATGCTTTTCAGGCTATTAAAGAGTGAAAGCTTGGCACCTCCAAGAGCTCCGATGATAAGGACGATTAGTGTAACAGAATATTCCGGGTACAATTGTTGCAACTCCCTTATAATGTATCGATACCTCTCTTTCCTTTCATTCTCCTTGGCTATGATGTTTTTATCAGCTAGTGCCGAAAATTCGATAACGAACATGGTTCGCTTCTCGAAGTCAAGAAGAACCATGTCAGGCCTCGAGTGAGCAACAGAAACAATTGTCGAGAATATAAAGTTCCAGTATATGCGACACTTCCCATTCTCGACAATTGACTTGATTTCCCTAGGAGCATTTAGAGGAGCGATATTAAGGTTAATGCCGTAAGACTGTCAGAGATGGTAATAAAGCACTCTTAGTGCCGCATTGTGCTTTTTAATGTAAGTCGTTCCCGCGCGAGTTGGACAACTAGATAGTATGTGAGCTAAATGCTCGGGGTGTGCATGGCACGCCCTGCAGCTATCATCAGGAATGTTTTGGCTCAAAATATCGCGACGGTATGTTAAGGTGGAAATGACACCGTCTTGGCATGCAAAAGTGAAACCCTCCATACCAGACTTCAATCCAGGCGATTTAAGGAAAGCAAACGTCAGCTCACAAGACATTGACTGATCCTTCACATTTCTGTGGAAGATACCGTGCATCCTCTTGTCGAGGAGCTGTTGAAGAAAGTTTTTCTCTTGTGCTTTCTTAATCCGGGCTTTCAGGAGTGAGTACTCGAGATAGGTAAGATTTGATGCATTTTGCTCACCCCTAATACTGAAGTTAAGTCAGAGTGTTTCAGCAGCCTCCTCCACTGCTTTGTAAATAAACGCTTCTTTGCCCACTTGTTCGTGATTCCTGACCATTTTAAGGAGAGAGTCTCTTCCCTTTGCAACTCTATGTGCTGTACCCAAAATAATCCTGTTGTGAAGACATTCAAGACTTAATATTCCGCAACCACCTTGACGGCGTGCGATGTATAGTCGCGGAAATGAAGACTTAAGATGCATGCTTCTGTTCATGTGCATAACCTTCCTTGTCCCGATATCAATGGATCTGAGCTCATTCTTCGTCCATGGAACTACTCCAAATGAATAGAGTACTACCAGGACGGCAAGAATGTTCATTGCAGATACTTTGTTCCTCGCCGACATTTCGGAAGACCAAATTTGCCGGATGAGACGTTTGTGTCTGCTTCGGAGCGTATCCTTATCAGCGTGCCCAGGATCTTCAGGGATGTCATTAAGTTTTCCTCGCTTCAAATAAACCTTGGCGCATTTGTCTAACCCAAATTCCAATCCAATTTCCTTTCGATCTGCAGGTTTGTCGCACAAGTACCCGTCGGAATGGCGAAGTGCTAGGGATAGTGGCAATAATGTAAGGCAAAAGAGGAGTGGACTCATGGTGTCGCCCTGAAAGGCACCTCTCTGAAAGGTGACCTTGTTAGTTGTCACACGATTTTTTCCCGATAAGATAATAAATCTGGTTTTCCGATGCGGCATCAATCTCTCTATGCACCTAACGATTTGCGGATCAACCTTTAAGCTTTCCAAAAGACAGATGATAAGTCTATGGGAGGTCGAATCGAAAGATTTCCAATCATCAATCCATGCCATCGATAGGTCACGCTGGTAGAATGTTGCATCTTTTCAGACACATCTATCGATGAGCAGGTTCTCCCGACATCCCACTACGCCTTTCTTTGAGCCTCGTTGTTCATACATTTCTTGCCATACAGGTTCAATTGCCCGAACAATCCTATCATTTAGGATGGCTGTGAATATCTTATAAAGCGTGTTCAGACAAGTTATTGCCCTGTAGTTCTTCGGGTCAGCTAAGTTGCCTATTTTCGGCAGGAGTATAGTGCGCCCTTCCTCCAACCACTCCGGAATCGGCTCTTACGACTTTAAATATGAGGTGAAAATACGGGCCAAATGCGGATGGGTTGAAGAAAACTTCTTCCAGCAGAAGCTTTTGATACAATCTGGTCCCGGTGCGGAATAGTTCTTCATCCCTCTTAATACTTTTTTCACCTCCTGGGTAGCGATGGGTGGGCATTCTTGATCAGGTGTTATATTTTCTGAGTATTCGTCCAGTCTATGCTGCACATCGTAGATTTTTCTCCAAATTCTTCGACCTTCTCTGGATCGGGCTGGTGGTCGACGGTTACTGGAGGGTCTTGAAAGAGTCGAGATGAGTCACAGAGAAACTGTTGTTTTTCTCTGACCCACCTCTCCCTCCGCTCTAGACTTCTCTTAGAGTCAGATAGTATTCGTACGCGTACTGTCGTGCCCAGCCTATCTTTATGGCAAGTTAATGCATTCGTCTTTTGGTCTTATGATCAACCGTTGGTTTTGTTTTACTGTTCGCATCGGCCAAAGCCATTTCCATTTCATCCAGATCTTACGGTTTGAAAGAAACCTTGTTGTTGATGTTTCTCCGGGTCATAAAGCATCGCTCTTCCTCTATTGGATGCCTGCCCGCGGTTGTTCTTAGTGTCGCCTCTCTTTTTCTGTTACTGGCTTGTTCTAGTTGTGGTAGAGTAGGCGTTCCGCTTGCGTAGCCCCTTTTTTCGGAGTAGTTCGGCATGGTTTCGCAGAAGTTGCTGCGAAAAGTGCGATAGCTCTGGGTGTTTCTCGCCCCATAGAGCATGCAGCCGTGCCATGTAACCCTGTCCATGGGCCACACTCGCATCGTAGCACTCTAGCAAGTCGTGATTTAGTCGCTCTGTCCACCTAAAGGTCTCGAGATTCCGCCGATCCATCGCATTGAATCCATTTTCATTGGCTCCCCCATCTCTAGAGTGGTCGGCATTGTTGGCCGACCCATTGTCGGGAGCCCTGCGCGTTCTGTCGTTTTAAACCGCACTCACTACAACTATGTTTAGTGTTGTCATTGTTGTTCCCACGAGAAGCTAGGGAAAGGGGTTCGTCCATCCTTGTAGAGCCCCGCATGCAAGGATAAGTTTGCGTACTCTGAGAGGTCGCCCGGTATCCCAGAGTCACCGTTTTAAATACCTTACCCAGGTGCCATTCAGCTTTCGGCACGGTTTTCGCACCTCCGCTTGGCAGTTAATTCCTTCGGGACCACCCCTGGATAATTGTCCGCGACTGCCTATTTATTTTTGCAATCATATTCAGCAGAAACCCTTGGTACAGGGACCGCATTTTTATAATGCAATCAAGTGATCTGATGAGAGCAGTCTGCCCAGATATACTGGACAAGGCCTGGTTTTTACCCCATTATTTACGGTTACTGTCGACCACCCGCCCAAACCAGAGGAGGTCGAAGAATTTTGGAGATAAGTCTACGAAGTGCAGCATAGCATTTTCACTTCATATTTAAAATCGGAAGAGCTGATGCCGGAGTGGTTGGTGGAAGGGCGCACAATACTCCTGTCGAAAATAGGCAACTTAGCTGGCTCGAAGAATTACAGGCCAATCACTTGTCTGAACACACTGTATAAGATATTCACAGCTATCCTAAATTATAGGATTGTTCGGGCAATTAAAACTGTGTGGCAAGAAATGTATGAACAACGAGGCTCAAAGAAAGGCCTAACGGGATGTCGGGAGAACCTGCTCATCGATAGATGTGTCTGCAAAGATGCAGCATTCTACCAGCGTGACGTATCGATTGCCTGGATTGATTATCAGAAAGCTTTCGATTCGAGCTCGTATAGGCTTATCTTCTGTCTTTTGGAAAGCTTAAAGATTCATCGGCATATCGTTAGGTGCATAGAGAGATTGATGCCGCTTTGGAAAACCAGATTTACTATCTTATCTGGAAGAATTCGTGGGACAACTAACAACCTTACAGAGAGGTGTCTTTCAGAGCGACGCCATGAGGCCACTCCTCTTTTGCCTTACAATATTGTCACTATCTCTAGCACTTCGGCATTCCGAAGGGTACTTGTGCTGCAAACCTGCAGATCGAAAGTACAAAGTCACTCATGTATTTTACATGGACGATCTTAAGATCTATGCTAAAAACAAAAAGCAGCTACATCTAGCTCTAGGAATTGTCGAACGACATACTAAGTGAATTGGAATGGAATTTGGGTTTGACAAATGCGATCCTGAGCTCGTTGATAGAAGCGCTATACGACACCTTTGCGCTGGAGAGACCTTAGCATACCTGGGCGTGCCACAGAGCCGCATTCATGATGTGACATCTATAAATGATACTCTCCGAAGCAGATACAAACGTCTCATCCGGAAAATTTGATCTTCCGAACTGTCGGCGAGGAACAAAGTATCTGCAACGAACATGCTTGCCGTCCTGGTAGTACTCTATTCATTTGGAGTAGTTCCATAGACGAAGAACGAGCTCAGATCCCTTGATATCGGGACAAGGAAGTTTATGCACATGAACAGAAGCATGTATCTTAAGTCTTCTCTTCCGCAACTATACATCGCACGCCGTCAAGGTGGTCGCGGAATATTAAGTCTTGAATGTCTTCACAACAGGATTATTCGGGGTACAGCACATAGAGTTGCAAATGGAAGAGACCCTCTTCTTAAAATGGTCAGGAATCACGAAGAAGTGGGCAAAGGAGCGTTTCTTTACAAAGCAGTGGAGGGGGCTGCTGAAACACTCTGACTTAACTTCAGTATTAGGGGTGAGCAAAATGCATCAAATCTTACCTATCTCGAGTACTCACTCCTGAAAGCCCGGATTAAGAAAGCACAAGAGAAAAACTTTCGTGAACAGATCCTCGATAAGAGGATGCACGGTATCTTTCACAGAAATGTGAAGGATCAGTCAATGTCTTGTGAGCTAACGTTTGCTTTCCTTAAATCGCCCGGATTGGAGTCTATTACGGAGGGTTTCATTTTTGCATGCCAAGACGGTGTCATTTCCACCTTAATATACCTTCGCCATATTTTGAGCCAAAACATTCCTGATGATAGCTGCAGGGCGTGCCATGCACACCCCGAGCATTTAGCTCACATACTATCTAGTTGTCCAACTCACGCAGGAACGACCTTCATTCAAAGGCACAATGCGGCACTAAGAGTGCTTTATTACCATCTCTGTCAGTCTTACGGCATTAACCTTTATATCGCTGCTCTAAATGCTCCTAGGGAAATCGAGTCAATTGTCAAGAATGGGAAGTGTCGCATATACTGGAACTTTATATTCTCGACATTTGTTTCTGTTGCTAACTCGAGGCCTGACATGGTTCTTCTTGACTTCGAGAAGCGAACCATGTTCGTTATCGAATTTTCGGCACTAGCTGACAAAAACATCATAGCCAAGGAGAATGAAAAGAAAGAGAGGTATCGGGACATTATAAGGGAGTTGGAACGATTGTACGAGGAATATTCTGTTAAAATAATAGTTCACATCATCGGCGCTCTTGGAGGTGCCAACCTTTAATTCGCTAATGGCCTAAAAAGCCTCCCTGCGTGTCAATAATATGCTAAAACATTTGCGGCAAAAATGCAGAAAGCGGCAGTCCTTGGGTCGCTCCGTATTCTTAGGGTGCACGAGGCTTTTGCTGGATCGTCGTATTGATTCCGTTACAGACTGTAACCACCTATCTCAGGTCGTGAGACGTGGTTATGGCTGAAATTTTACCACGATATCGCTGGGAGTGGGTGCAATAAATTTGCATACTTCAATCTGAATGCAGCTGAATGCATTGAATTTAAACTTTTTACCTTGTCACGTTGTAGCAATGTCGAATCCCAGAATAAGTTACTTTTGGCGTAACCTATAACTTATAACGAAAATTGTTAAAATTCAAACAATAAGACTGTATGCTGGAAATGAGGTAAATTTTAACGTTAAAATTTGAGTTGTTAAACTGAAGGTTGAAAAATCTGAAAATTTTACAATTAGTGTTTTGTAAATTGTATCGGTATCTTAAAAGAGTAGAATTATTTTTAAAATTATTTTTTAAATTTTCGGACGTTTTCCTTTTTTACTACCTAGAGGTAAAAAAAGTCTCCCCAATGTTTTTTGGATTTTAATCATTTATTTTCTGAGAGGTATTCCTATTTAATTTACCCCCGTTTATCAGTAACTGAAATGCATTAAGAAAAAATCGCCAAGAACCAAGGATAAAAATTGGTTGTAAAGCGAATTTTTAAATTTTTAATTGAGATTATCTTTATAACTTGTGATTTCAAAAATTTGTATACACATTTTTTAAAATAAATACTGTAGGAAAACCA
>NC_046661.1:36103541-36104499 GCF_010883055.1 Belonocnema kinseyi | reverse complement strand
CCCCCCCCCCTCTGGACACTTCTCTGGATCCGCGCCAAGGGAAAAATTGGACAAGATTCAAGTGCCGAAATTATAATTACAGCGAATTTTCTGTACTTTTACAGGGACGTGTGAAATACATGAAAAAATAAAATTCCCGATTCGGTAAAACTCTCTGTTTCGAATAATAAAATTCCAAAACTAATAAGATTCCCGAACAGTTTATAAGATTACCGAATTTGAAAATTGTCAAATAATAAAATTCCCTATATAAAATTGTTTCTTAATTAATATTATTTATTCATTAAAATTGCGATGATAAAATATTTTTATTGAATAAATTTTTGTTTAATATTTAGTGTTAAAAAATTATTGTTTAAATGTAAAATTAAAATAATCCTACAAAAAATGTATAGAAAAATTGATGTAAAAACACTTGTGCCTTAAACGGAAGAAAAATTCTCCCTAAATTTTCCTCGAAGATGATAACATTTTCCGAACAAATTTTGCAGGATTTAAGTCAGCACTAATTTTTCTCAAAGTTCATTTTTAATTTTTTAAATTAACAATTCGATTTGTCGGAAGATTTTTTGTAAAATTTAAAAAAATACCATGTATATTTTCAACTAAAATATGTTATCCAGAATTATGTTTTTTTTTTTTTCAATTATTGTTATTTTAACTTCAAGCAATAATTTTTATAAACTTTAAATGAAAGAAAAGTTTTTTCTTTTGGTGTAAGTATTTGATTATTTCAATAAAAAAATCCATACAAAAATTTATCAAGTACACATTTTTTTGGCACTGTTTTATCTCGAAATTTGTTTCTCGTTCCTTTTTTTGATACATGTAAAACTTTTCTAACCTCAAAAAATCTTTCTATTACTGCTTTATCGTCATATTTTACGAAGAATGAGTAAAAAAGAATTCGGCTTCGTATTACGGTGAGGGCAGCACCTTGATAGGGCAGAATATGTGA
>NC_046661.1:36097681-36103441 GCF_010883055.1 Belonocnema kinseyi | reverse complement strand
TTTCGTGTGTTTTGATTTTATTTTAATACAACTGTTTAATAGCTTTTAAGGTGGGACAAAGTAAATTAAATGTCAGAGTGTTATTACAATTCCAGAAGAGAAAGGTGCGAATTGTGTTAAAATGATATAAAACCGCTCATGCAAGTTTGACAGTTTCCAGGTTATGTTGTTATTTTAGGTCTCTGTCACTGTTTCCGGATTCTGAACAATATAAATAGATTTTAAGTTCATAGTGCCAACTTTTAATTTATTTAAATTGCAATTTGAGAACATTCACGTTGAAAGTTTTATTTTGAAAGATGGCAGCTTAAAAAAACACCAGATTCAAAAAATCGAAAACTGCTATTTCTGAAAAGTTGTTACGCTTAATTGCAAATTAAAATATCTATTGATTTTTTAAATAAAAAATTATCCGAATGTGCCGAAATGAAGTAAAACCTGCTAATGTATTATTTTATTTATCTTTTTTTTTAAATTTATTTTACTTTGATTCTGAAATTCTGATGCACGTACCCTCCTTTGTTAGGGTTCAAAAGTTTTGACGCCCCGCATTTCACATAATTTTTGTGCCGACTACTTTTTTCTTGTGAATTTAGCCGTCAGCCAAAAATTATATAAAACGATTTGGGATAGGGGAGGATTTGGTAAAATCGTACTGTTTGTCAGGAACGAACGAAGTAGTTCACTTTCAAACAAAGAAAGATTATCACTTGAAATAGAAAACAGGTGAACTGAATCAAAAAGACGAATTAAAAAAAAAAAGAGTTAAATCCTGAACTAAAACAAATTCAGTTTCTACTAAAATAGACGAGTTTTGCTCAAATCAAATCAATTTTCAACCAAATAGTTGAATAGCAAAACTAAAAATAACGAGTCAGTTGAATTCTCTACCAAATCGTACAATTTTTAAGCCAAAAAGGACAATTTTCATTTCAAAAATATGCATTTTTACTATGAAAGAACAAATCTTCAAGAAAGCAGTTAAATTTTTATCTAAATGCATAATTTGTGACCATATAGTTGATTTTTCAACCAAAAGGATTATTTTTCCACCAAAAAATACGACTGTTAAAAAAATTACATAAATTTCATATCAAAAAGTTGAATTTTCAAACAAATTGTTCAATTTTCAGTTAAAACATTCATTTTAAACAAAAAAAGTAAGTTTCAACGAGTTAGTTCAATTTTTAACCTAAAAATGTAAACCTCAACGAAAAATGTAAGGGTTAATATTTTAACGAAAAAATACTTTTTCTTTAAATAAAGAATAGTTATATTTTCAACTGATAACATTAGTTTTCTACCAAAAAAGACGAATTCTTAACAAAATGTATCAATTTGCAACCAAATCGTTGAAGTGTCAACTAAAGCAGATACATTTTCTACCGAAACTGGATTAGTTAAATTTCCATTAAAAAAAAAGATCGTCTAAAAAGATTAATTTTTGACGAAAAATGTAGTTCATATTTCAATCAAAAAGATCAAAAGATGTTAATTGATAAAAGTTGATTTGAATAAAAAGAGACTCAGTTTCAACAATACAGTTTAATTCGCACCAAAATGTAGCATTTTTAAAACAAAGAATTAAATTTATGCCAAAAAACATGAGTTATGAACACAGTACATAAATTTTCAACCAAGTATTTAAATTTTTACACTTGTATAGCTAAATTTTCCATCAACAATTTTTCAATAAAATAGTTAAATTTCGACCAAAGAAATTAAGTTTTAACCAAAATGATGAATAGCCAAATTAAAAAAAAATGCATTTTTAACAAAGTAGTTTATGTTGCGATTAAATATTTCAATTTTCTACCAAATTTCTCAATTATTGTTTTTAGTGATTCTCAGATGTGAAAATATCTTACACAATAAATACTTTTGACCATGTACCCCCTGCAGCTGTGAAGAGCAAGAAGAATGTTTATTAGGTCTGCGGAAATTATAGCTTGTTTATAAGTGTAAAAGGACAGTTTTGAAACCAATATTCAGAAATATTGGAAGAAAATGTTTATTCATTAACTTCGCCGGAGTGTTTGTGGATAAAATATAAATCATTTAAAAACAATGTCACTTTTGATTAAAATCAGATTAGAATAGCTATCATAGACTTTATAATATTTATTTTAAGCTAAAATTACAATTAAATTATATTTTCTCTATAAACACTCCGGCGAAGTTAATGCTGTTGATAATTCATATTTTTTGGCATAAATTTAATCTTGTTTGTTAGAAATGCAACACTTTGGTGGAAAAATCATCTGTTTTACTTGCGAATTAAACTGGATTGTTAATTGCGAAAGTTAGGTTTTTACGAATCTGTATGTCGGTCTGTCTGTATGTATGCCTGTCTGTATGTATGCCTGTCTGTTTGTGAGCACGATAACTTTTGAAAAAATCATTTTATTAGATTGGTTTTTGGTACACTCGTTAGGTGTCCTAAACTAAAAGTCAAGTTCGTTAGTCAGCCATTTTGGATAAAAAGTCAAAAAGTCAGCGCATTTTGAATATTTTTAAGACCACTTTTTTCAACATTCAAAAAATTTCTGTACAGAATTTTATATTATTCAAAAAGTTGAACAATTGATCCTGATGATTTTGTTTATAAAAGCAAAAATTACTAGAGTTATACCATTTACAGAATTAAAAAAACACACGAAAATGAACCTTTTAAGCCAAATAATGGACTATGTGAAAAAAAGTCAACAGAAGAACAAGTTTGATTTTTAGATGTCCTACAAGACTTTCATAACAACTTTTTGAATATTATTAAATATAATATATAATCCAAAAATTACATTTTTTTATTCAACAATTTCACAGTTTATCAAAGATTCTCAAAAGTTTCAATAAAATGTTTGATAGTAAATTTTTTTTAAACGGGACAATGAAACTATATCTTAAGACCAATGTAAGTTATGAATTATAATAATATACATTAATGGAAATGATATGAAATTTCAGAAATAAACTCCAGTGCGAAGCACGAGATATGTGATGAGAATGTGTTAGTTCAAGACGAAGGAGCTTTAACGAAAGAGAATTCACAATTACCAAATTACTGAAAATTTAACAATTTGTTTGAAAATGCAACTTTTTGGTTGCAAAATTATGTAATTTTTAACATTCGTTTTTGTTGGTGAAAAATAATCCTTTTGGTTGAAAAATCAACTGCATGGTAACAAATTATGCATTTAGATAATAATTTAATTGCTTTCTTGAAAATTTGTTCTGCCTTAGTTAAAAATGTTTTTTTTTGCGTTAAAATTCGTCTTTTTATCTTGAAAATTGTACAATTTGGTATAGAATTTAACTGATTGGTCATTTTTAGTTCTTCAATTCAACTATTTGGTTGAAAATTGATTTAATATGTGCAAAACTCGTTTATTTTGGTAGGAAGTTAAGACTTCTTGTTACAAAATTCATCTTTTTAGTTGAAAATGAATCTGTTTTAGTTCAGGATTGAACTCTTTTTTTTTTAATTCGTCTTTGATTCAGTTCACTAACAGAGGGGGGTACGTGCTTCAGAATTTCAAAATAGTTGTATTTCATTAGCATGTTTGACTTCATTGCGGCACCGTCAGGTAATTTTTTTTTTAAAACAATAGATATTTTAATTTGCAATAAAGCGTAACAACTTTGCAGCAATAGCAGTTTTCGTCTTTTTTTAAATCTGGTATTTTTTCAAGGTGCCATCTTTCAAATAAAAATGGTCAACATGGGTATTCTTAAATTGCAATTTAAACAAACTAAGAATTGGCCCTCTGAACTTAAAATCCTGTAAAAGAAGAAATACCGTCTTAGCAGATCTCGGTATCATGATAAATTATAAAAAATTTATACGTGTTTGAGAAAAAAATGATTTATTACGAAACAAAAGTTCCTAAAATCTCTATTTATATAGTTCAAAATCCGGAGACAGCGATACAGACCGAAAATTAGGATAAAAATTATTTAAATAGTGTCAGTAAACACTAATGACCTATAAAACATAAGTATCTGGCAGAGAAAATACCGGCAGGTCGGAAAGAAAATAACAACATAACCTGCAAACTGTCAATTTGCGTGAGCGGTTTTACATCATTTTAACACAATTTCCACTCATCTCTTCTGCAATTGTAATAACACTGTGAGATTTAATTTACCTTGTCCCACTTAAAAAGTGATTAAACAATTTTATGAAAATAAAATCAAAACACACTAAATGCCGACATTCTCTCTGCAGGCCACGTACGTCGGACCCAGCCCGTCTCTTTTGTTCCTTTTCGACAAGATCGACATCGACATGTTGCTCAACGAGTTGTGCCAGTGGGCGTGATAATCCATATGTACGTAAGATGTTGAAAGGTTAGATATTGGTTTCCGAAATGGCCTGTAGAGTCGACAAAGTACATCTAGTGGTGTCGTCTAATAATGGACTTACTCTTAGTTTCTCTCTGATATTAATACTCATGTGGAAAACAATTTTTTTTTTACTTTTACTACTCTTCATTCAAGTTACTCGTAAATCTGCAATCAAAATATAAAATTGTTAATTTTAATTTATTTTATATACATAATTGTTAATCATTTTAATTATCTCCAGAATACGTTTTGTTGAGCTTGCACCATATACATTGAGAACAAATCTGTAAATAGCAATTGTTTGTGGTTAAATGCTTCAATTCACTTTATATGTAGTTGCAGTAATAATAATTTAATAATCCATTTTGTATTTCAGAAGGCAGTTACTTATTGCGTAAAATATGACATTAGGGGTTGCAGTTAAAGAAAAGCAAAAATGATTGCCACCTCTTCTAACTTGGAAGATGCTTGTAGGCAGGCTCAGGTAATAATTTAATTATTTTTATCATCAAGTTCTAGTTAGGAGCAGTTGGATAAAAGAATTTAATCTGGAAAGTTGAAAATATGGGTCAGTTTTAAATGCGTCATGTTTTTTCTTTGTTATGAAGCCTGCAAATTTAAAAAATCCATGGGTACAGTAACAATGTCGACTTTTTTTAATAAATCTTTTGGTGCCCAACATTGATGCGTGTCGAAAAAAAGTTGTGTTAGAATAACTGGGAGAGTTTAACGACAATGAGACAATCACTTAAATCGTAATCAACTTTTATTGTAATAGAACTGATGAGATTACGAACAAAGAGCGAGAAGTCATCACGACAGTGGCTGAACTTGTGCTGACTCGGTTATGGTATTCACATAAGAGAACTAAAAAGTGGTGGCAGAATTCTGCCTTTTTGCGCAAACGCGTATGAAATAGTACCTTGTTTCGAACAGTTCAAATTATAGGAAATATCAATTTTAACAAGTTGTTTGCGCGAAGTTCTAATTAGCAATGAAAACTTTCTTTTGACAGTCAAAAACACTCCTCTAAAATTTCATTAAAAAATTCCTTTTTCTCCGCATTGTAGATATAGCTAAAAATCACAAAAAACGAAGCACTTTGTCAAAATTAAACACCAAAAAATTGATTTCAATTTAAATTATCAATAAAAACAGTTCAAAGCTAGATGATTTATACCTGTTTAGCGATAATCCGATTGAATTATTAGTTACCTTCCTTAAATGAGTTTGAAGTTTCAAAAAATCGAAAAAAGTAAACTTTTGCAATTTTGTTAGTCACGGTAAATTTCTCGACAGTTTCACCATAAAGTGTGTGATATACGAGGGTGGATTGATAAGTTTCCGGCCTGACCAAGAGATGGCGCCACTAGGCCTACCTTGAGGTGGCGTTCTATAGTACCATCCTTAGATAGC
>NC_046661.1:36084195-36097581 GCF_010883055.1 Belonocnema kinseyi | reverse complement strand
AGCCTTGGAGGAGATTATGTTGAGAAATAAAAAAAAAATTCTTAAAAACGTTGTTTTTCTTGGTCAGGCCGGAAACTTATCAATCCACCCTCGTATAGTACATTAATGGAAATGTATTTGGAATATGTTGTAAAATAATATATAAGGGATGTTGACATTAAAATAATTTTTATTAACTGCGTTACAAGGAAATATTTAAAAGTGATATATTTCTCTTTATTTGACAATAAAATTAATTTTCGGTATATAAATTTGTCAGAAAAAATAGTTCGAATCAGCAAGTGCGAAGACAGAAGGATTTTTTTTAGGAAACTTTATGGGAGTACTTTTGACTCCCAAAAGAGAGTTCTTATTGTTAAAAAGAATTTTGGAGATTTCTTTGTTGTAAATTTACAAACTTTAAGTTTTTTTATTTCATTAATAGACCATTTTCCAAACTTCAAATGATTGTTTTTGACATTTTTTAAATTATGAAAACAAATTTGTGAGAATATTTTTCTTTATAATGTTTCAGGAATTAATAAACCAGGTTTCTAGAACCTGGAAGGACTCTCAGAGTCAATGTTTAATGGCAGAAAAGCTATCAACTGCTTACAAGAAGGAGCAAAGCTATTCCAAACACACTATCCAATCGAAACTCACTAGACTGTATTTCGAAGAGCTATCCAAAGTTCCTCATGCAACTCCGGCTTCAGTTCTGGTAAAAAAAGCATTTCTATTCTACAATTTTTAACTAGTTTTGGAATTTATAAAATCTCATTAAAAAAATATATACTCAAGTACCCGGATTTTGCAGCTGCATCAAAATTAAAAACAAAAATAGAAAATTTCTTTTCCAAAAATCAGTTGAAGTTTTAGTTTTTGAGTTATAAAATATTTTAGCTGAACCAATCAGGAGCGCTGTATAAACTGTCGTGCGCGCTTCGTTCCAATAACACTGTCTCAGACTTCCGCTCACGTATGCACGTCTGTTGATACCTCGCTCCTAATTGGTTCAGTCTAAATATTTATTTTTATTGTTTGTATACATACATTCAATTCCCGATATGAGACCGGTTTCGGGTATGACCGCATAAATAATTTTTGTTGGATTTGGACACATGACACAACCCGATGAAACTAACGCGCGAAGAGTGCGGCCCGCGAGCTATTTATCAACGTTAACTGAGCATAATCTATTTTTCGTCCCCAAGGCTCCTCTCATCACAAAACTGCGGAGACCATCATTTCTAGAAATATCGTAAACCGAGGGGTCTAATATCGGTAGTTGAGTGTATATGCATTTACCATTCTACTTTAGCTGAAAGTTGCTTAAAAAGTAAAAATAACAAACGTTGAAATAATTTCTAAATTGTTTTATAACATAATTAGCTTTCAAATTTATCAAGAGAATCAATTTTTAATATAATTGATCGCAGAAAAATCTTCAAAATGAGTGCGATCTCCTGGGACGGCTGGTGCAGCGTGAAGGCCTGCATACGCTAATTGTTAATCTTTACGCTAGTAACAAAGGATACTCATTAGGTGTAAGAAATAGGTAAGATCTATATAATTTTTGCCAAGTAATGAAAAGAAACTGACATTAAATTATTTTGTAAATTTATGCCTTACATATTATGTATTTACATTACATTATGCATAAATGTGAACGGCCCCCAGAATAGGGCTTAGTTTTTCCATGAATTATTTCCTCATATTGCTAAAAAAAATTAAAGCCTTCAAGTGGAAAATTGAACCTTTATGTCGTCTTCAAAGTTGAAACTCGAAAAATTAGGATTTCGAGAAAATTGCATTTGAAGAAATTGAACGCAAATATCCCTCTCTAACCATAAAGAAAAGAATTATATTTTTTAAAGTCATTTTGGTACTTGAGACCTGCACTGATTCCATTTAAAATCAAGCTCGAATTGTTAAATTTATTTATTATTTATTCTCGGTTATTTAAATATTCAAATTCAAGCATTTAAGCGTGAAAATTTTATTATTTGAGCAAGTCGAAACTAAAAATTCGAAATAAAAACCATTTTATTTTTGACAATCAGAATCTTACAGTTTCAGAAAAAGAATCATAAAAAATGGAATAAATTAAATGACATTGAAATTAGACATTCTCCGAATCATTTAAATGCTTATGGTCAATTTCAACAGCTTTTAACATTACATTCTTCTATTTTAAACGCTTTATAGTTAAAATATGCCTGAATATGAATATCATCTGACTATGATCGGAAATATGTTTTGTTGCATGTTTTATTTTTAAATATTGTCTTAAACTTTGAAAGTATTTTCCAATAGTTTCAAGTTAATGCTGCTGTTATCGCTATACTTTAGACTATTGTTTTGTTTTTCATAATCCATTTTGCAGCTATTCAATCATGAGCATTTTCAATAAATTTAATCTACAGTTATTCCTTTTTCATTTCTTCTTAAATCTGAAATTATTCATGTGTCAATTATTCCAGACGTTTTTATTCTTAAAACTTTCAATACAAAAATATTATTCACTTTTCAACCGTTAAATAGGTTAATATTCCCATTAAAACTTAAATTTTTGTATAATTTATCATTATAAACTGTAAAATTATAAATGGTCTATTGTTAAAATGATTGAGTTTCCAAGTTGATGTGCGATTTTAATTTATAACAAAAAATCTGCATGTTTAAATATAAAAATACTCGTAATATAAAATTATCAAACTAAAATTTCCTTTTGTATTCAAACTATTAGATTCAAATGTTGGACCATGAAGGTTTGAAATTGTTCAATTTCCGAATGTTTTCAGTTTAAATTAAGAAATTTAGTGGATAAAAATCTAACTAATCACATTAAAATTTCGCTTTAAAGAAGTGAAATTGATAACTATTTAATTTTGAGGGTTTTCATTTTATAAGATTTATTGGGTGCAGTTCCGAATAGCTGAATTCTCCGATTTTATTTAAACTCCGCATTCTTATACACTTTGACGCGCTGATTACGAATTTGATAGTAAAAATTGGAGACTAGGCCATCTTCATGGTGAAACCATAAAAAAACGATAAAATTCATAGTTGCGTTTATCTAGGCCAATATGCAAAATTTCGCAAAATGTTCTTTACAAAAGTTGTAGCTTCCATTGAGGTACATATTTTTTTGTTTCGAATATTTTTTTCTGCGAGTGACAGTTTCCGAGAAAATGAATGATATATCGATATACATGTAAAAAAAAATCGAGATACAAATTTTCTTTTCAAGCATTTTTTTTCCACGCGTGATTACCGTGGCAACAGGCCCTAAGTGGCGACAAGAGTTATTAGACATTGAGATTAATTACAGAAATAATGCTGGTCAAATCCCTACCTTTTCCTCCTACCCATTTCCAGCTTCTCGTGGGGAGCGGAAAGGCATCCCTGTGACTGGCTACCCAAGTAATGTTGGTCAAACCCCCTACCCCTTTCCCAGGTTCCGTGGGGGCGGAAAGAAACCTTTGTGACTGGTCAAAGAAATAATGTTCTTCAAACCCCTACCCCTTTTCCAGGTCCTGTGGGGGCGGAAAGGCACCCCTGCGGCTGGTCACAGAAATCATTTTGTCAAACCCCTACCCCTTTTCCAGGTCCCCTGGGGGGCGGAAAGGCACCCCTGTGGCTGGTCACAGAAATCATTTTGTCAAACTCCTACCCCTTTCCCAGATCCCGTGGAGAGGGGGCGGGAAGGCACTCCTGTGACTGGTCAAAGAAATAATATTGTTTAAACCCCTACCCCTTTTCCAGGTCCAGTGGGAGGAGGCGCCCATGTGACTGGTCAAAGAAATAAAGTTGGTGAAACCCCTACCCTTTTTCCATTTCCCGTAGTGGCAGGAAGTCACCTATGTAATTGGTCAAAGAAATAAAGTTGATCAAACCAGTACCTCTTTTCCAGGTCCCGTGGGGCGGAAAGGCACCCCTGTGGCTGGTCCCAGAAATCATTTTGTCAAACCCCTACCCCTTTCCAGTTTTCCAGGTCCAGTGAGGGGAGACACCCCTGTGACTGGTCAAAGAAATAAAGTTGGTGAAACCCCTACCCTTTTTTCATTTCCCGTGTGGCCGGGAAGTCACCTATGTGACTGGTCAAAGAAATAAAGTCGGTCAAAGCAGTACCCCTTTTCTAGGTCTGGGGGGGGGGGGGGGGGCGGGAAGGCACCTCTGTGACTGGCCATAGAAATAATTTTGTTCAAACTCTTACCCCTTTTCTAAGTCCCGTGGGGGCGGGAACGTACCCCTTTGACTGGTCAAAGAAATAGTGTTGGACAAAACCCTGCCCCTTTTCAATGTCCCTTGACGGGCGGGAAGGCACCCTGTAACTGCTCACAGAAATTATGTAGGTCAAACCACTACCTCTTTTCCAGGCCATGTGGGGTGGGGCACCCCTGTGACTGGTGACAGAAATAATGTTGTTCAAACCCTTACCCCTTTTCCAGGTCCCGTGGGGATCTTCGAGGTTAATATAAATCTTCCAGAAATTGGCGTGGATCCCCGTCCCTTCTGCTACGTTCTTTTTTAATTAATTCTATTAAAGTAGCCTAATCTCTCTTATTTTTGGGACACATTTCCAACCAATAGCTGTAGGGATGTCATCTGTAGATCATTCGGGGGATCCATGATCCTTCCACTACACGCCCTCGCTCTTATTTTCGACGGCCGGTCTTGAACCCATCTGTTTCGACTACTTCACCGACGGGCTGGAAAACTGTTCGCGGATAGAATTTATGTTATTTATGTTATGTTATTTACATAAAACGTCGGAACTTGCGAGTGTTGTGTCTTATAGTTATAATTTTCGAAATTTAAAATTATGGCACCGAAGGCTAGGACATCTTAACGAAAAATATGTCAAGAATTTAATGAAAGCGCAAGGAATCTAATTCAGTGAAAACGAAAAACTCGGAATATGTGAAACATGTGTAATGGGGAAGCTTACGCAAAACCCTTTTCCAGAGAGCTCTCCACGAAAAACGGAGTTGCTTGACTTGGTGCACGCTTACTTATGCGGACAAATACGCACGGAATCCATACGTAAAGCATAATATTTCGAAACATTCGTTGATGATGCGTTACAGTGGTGTGTTTTAAAATTCCTTAAAAGTAAAGATGAGCTTTCGGAAGCCTTCAAGAGCTACCAAGCAATGGTAGAAAATCAGACTGGAAGATAAATAAAATGCCTAAGTCTGATAACGGCACGGAGTATCGAAACCGGGCATTAGGTCAACATCTTGAAAAGTGCGGTATTGCCAGAAGATTCACTGTTCACATACTCCGCAACAAAATTGTGTGCCTGAACGAAAGAACCGTACACCAAGAAAAAGAAAAATTACAACTTTGTGCACGTAAGTGTGTTCTTCTAGGTTTCTCTCAAGAATCCAAAGGTTATGGAGTTTGGTTGACAGGCGAAAGGAAAGTCGAAACAACAAGAGATATTGATCTTGTGAATGCCTTTCTTCCAAAGCAGAAATACGATGAGTTTTTTTCTGCAGATAGTTTAGAGAAGAAACATTGCAACAAACCTGCTGAAAAGAAAAGTTGGTGGAAATAGAATATACACCAACAGAGAGTCGACAATCAATCTCGTCATCAAGAGAACAACGATTATGACACTGATGAAGAGTTCCGTGGATTTGAGCAGAACATCCGAGAAGAAGCTGTCGTTGATATCCGCAACCTAGATTATCAAGAAGAAAGAAGAAGGTCTGGAAGGCCATAGATTATTAGAACGGAAAAACCTGGTAGACCCTCATCACTTATAACTCTGAAAAATGAAACATTACTCACATGGGGTCATATTGACCTCAGCTGACTTTGAAACGTCAGCTGTCATACTTGAAAAACTTCGCAGACGCTATTTAATATATAGAAATTAGGTTCTGATTGTGTTTTTAAATGAAAATTATTTGGTGGCGTATACAACAATTCTCAAAATTTAAGTGATAAAAAAAATTAATTTTTTATTAAAAAATGTATAACTACCAAATTTTTTATTATTTATAGCTGAAATTTGTTTATGGTACTCTTCTAATATCGTGTATCAATAAAAAAAATCGTACAGGTAAGTCTGATTCAAAAAGTATAATTATTTTGAATATCGTATGGGAGGTATATTTAGAAAAAAAATAAGCGTCCAATAAAAAATTCAATATTTTGATCTATTTTTATTCATGTACAAGTCTTTCGAATCAAGTTACCATTTTTTTATCTAAAAGATCAGTATAATAAATTAAAAACTAAAATAATTGTATTTTTACTCTTTGCCTACACATTCAAGGCATCATGAATCGTGATGGTTTGCACACATTGGACGTTAGCATGATGGACATGATATTGTGAGGGAAAATGTTTAAAATATCAAATTGTAGGTTAAAAAAAATTGGTATATGTATGTTCGGCTTAGTTACGCTTATCATGATTATTTAAGTACAAAAAACACAAAACTAAAATCTTTACCCTAATGGATTTTGAGCACTATACTTATATGGGGTCAGAATTACCCTAAAAATTATCAACAATTTGTTCATTTAACTACAAAAGCAGCAGAGGCACTTAGGCTCAACGGTAGCATGTTGAACGTATAGTAGAGACCTTAAACTCTTACTAGATATCAGCACAGGCCCTAATGCAAATGCGCTTCTATTCAAATTTTAATCTGAAGTTGATGTTAGTGTCATTTTGACCCCATGTAAGTGAGGAGGGTTAATGGCTCTTGCTGTTGAGAATAATCTGATTGATCATAAATTCGACGTAACAACAGCTTTCTTCAATGGGGATATCGAAGAAGACATTTTTATGGAGGTTCCAGAATTGTTAGAAGAGATGCTGCCTGGACTAGTCATAAAAAAAAAGTTACTGCAATAAAGTTCAACCTGGAGAGAACTGCTTCGGAAATGCTGAAGATGATCCAAGAAGGAAACAAAGTGTGTTTAATAAAAAAGGCTCTTTATGGCTTGAAACAGGCTGGGCGATAGTCGTATAAGAAACTCGACAATGAACTGCGAATCTTCGGATTGAAACCACTAAATGCAGACGTCTGTATCTACATTGAAAACCATGAATCCGATGTGTTGATTGTAGCAGTTTACGTTGACGACATTCTGTTGATGTCGAGTAATATTAACTGGCTGTCTGACTTAAAGCGATCGTTTAAGCCCATATGACGAGTGAATCACGTGACCAGATTCCTACGTTACTGACACTTTTTATTTTCTAACTTATTTGACGTATTCTCTTCAAAAATAATAATTTGTCAGGCTGTGATGTATTAATATTACATTTTTATTAATCAGAGGCGGTGAAAGAGAAACTGTCCTTCTTTCAAATCCGCTAGAATTTATTAGAAAAATTCTGAGGAATTTTTGCAAAATTTTCTTTAAGTTAGACATTCCTGCACGTTCCTGTGAAAAGAAAATTGGACACGTGAAATATTATCCTCAAACATTCCTACTTTGGACTGTGCTTTATTTTTATTATGACACTTTTATTCATCTAGTGAAATTCAAGTGTATAAAGAGCCACCTCAAGTTCTTACGGGTTACACGTACCTCACCCAAACTCACCATTTCTTGTTCTCACCGAGCGCCATGCTCTAAGTGTACTTTGCACCCCCCCCCCCTTATACACACAATTTCCTATAACCAACTCCCTAGTACTCCCTAGTACACAGATTGAGAACTCTACTACTGCTGAATTAGTTCTCATGCTTCGGTTTCATCACACTCTAAGGTGATGGCCATAAAGTGTGGGTTCAGTGGATGAAACATTTGTGGGTGGGTGGGAAATTATCCTCAGTCCAACCCACGATTTATGTTCTTGATTATCAGGTGCGGATTGATTGTCTAGAGTTGCTTTATGGGTGCGTAATTAAACCAGGAACTGGGTGGTGCAACCTCCCTCCCCTTTCAATTTTCTATAACAAACGCCTTAGTGTTTAATTTGCTTTAAACTATTATTTATTGCCACTACCATAAAGTGTAGGTTGATTGTTGAGGATTACTGGTGTAGGTGCGCAATTGATGATACAAGTACACAATCATCATCAACTCGCCTAAAGTAGAATCTGTCATAAGGGCCGTTTTCATGTGTACGCCCACGTATAGTTTTTTTAAACATGAATCATTTAAAATTTTTTAATTTAAAAACGGAACTATATTCAATAAATCGAAAGCCTTAATTGATAGTCGTATAATTTGTTTAATTGTGAATTATTAAATTTTCAATGTGCTAAATTTTCAATCTTGAATGTTACAATTTTAATTGTTCTATTTCTTATGATTTTATGTTTTAATTAACATTGAAATGATTTAATTTTAAAAAGTATAAGGCACAACTTAACTATGTATTATTAATCTTAAATGCCGTAAACTGAAATAATCCCACTTTAAATAATTTTATTATAAAGTACCAGTATTAATTTGACAATTGGAATAAAAAAATTATTCAGTTTCTAACGAAGTTTGGTATGTTAATTTTCAACTCTCCACAGTAAAAATTATTCAACATATCCATTCACTTAATATTATTAGGTATTGGTGTGAAAAACTAAAAATCTGTTTCTTTGGAGTTAGTTCCCTTTCTTTGCGGACGTTCACATATGCCATTATCATTTTTTCTGTGATTCTATTTTTTTTAAATTACGGAAGCTTTAAGTTTTAAACGTGTAATGTAGAAAAGGTTCCGAATTTAGAATTTAGTTTTAAGTTTCTTGTTTTTAAAAGATTTAGTAAGACCAAAAATTAGACATTCTTTAGTTTTGAAACCTTGAATTTGAAGCTGTTAATTTGTAAGTCGCTCAACCTCTAACGTTACAAATTTAATAATGTACAGTTTTTAATGTTCCTGCATAAGTATTGTATAATTCTAAATAATCAAAATGAAAAATTATTAAGTTTTAATGGCTTTCAGTATGAAAGAAATGAACATTTATGTATAGTGATCGCTAGACTTCATCGAAACATGTTTGACCAGTAAAGAAAATTTTATTCTTCATTTAATGTGTTTAAAAATTGACGTTAACGAAACATACTGCTGTGCCAAACGTTCCTTCTTCCCCCTATTCAAATTGCCGATTTTTTATTTTTAATGCTTTTAATTCAGAAGAATTGCACTTCAAATGCTTTGATTTTCAGTTTTGTTTTGAGTAGGTAAAATAACAAAAGTTTCTGCTACCAGTTACTCGAATCTTTTTAATACTTGCGCCGTTACATGCGCGTAACATCAATGAAAAGTTTTACAATTTCGAATGCTTCAGTTTGAAATCGTTGAATATGTAGTCATACAAATTTCAAATTACCTCATTTTAAAGTAGTTAAAATCTACACTAACTATAAAAATAATGTAACTGCGTATGTGGATCTAAATGATGTTGTGAAAACTAATAGGCTCATTTTGAAAAGCAGGAATTTAATTCAATAGGACAAATAGTTTTTCAAAAGAGAAATGATTAAGGTTTTTGACATAATCATGAAGGTTAGTGATGGATATTTTAAAATAAGAAAGCACCATACATTTTGGGCCTAAATCAGTTCTGTTACGAAAACAGTTAAAAGCTCCTTCTAACAACTCGCTTGAGCGAAACATTCAATTTGCAAAAGCTGCTTGTAACTAACTATCACCAAATTTTTCATTTTTTAAAAATATTTAAGTCCAATAAACTCATGTAAAACCATTTATTTGAACTATGTTATAGTCATTTCAAACCTCTATAATTTTTCTTTGAAAAAATATTAGTCTTATTCGATTATCGAAAAGAGTTTAACAATGACAGCTGATAAGTTTTAGCAACTTATTTTTCGATACCCTTTACAATCAAATGTTGATTTCCAGCGATAAGGGAAGTCGGTACGACAAAAATGCTCTGCTATCCGAAACTCAACTGATGGGTTACGAACAAGGAGAGTTCCTTTCTTGTATTGACAATGGCCAGCTCCCGGCGATGTTGGCTGAACAACTGGAATCGAGTCACTCTCACTTGTTCTACGACGGCTGCATCATCGCCGAAGTTCGGGATTATCGCAAACATCACACCAAACCTGATATCCATCATGTGTTACTCAAGCCCACTACTCAGGTACTGAAAATACCAACAATATAAAACACTTTTTTGGGTTGGCCAAAGTCATGAATAACGTCAACTTTGTCCAGGAGACATATCCTGTAGAATGAATGGCGCCGTATTAATATTTCAGTAAAAAAAAATATATATTAGGGTGGTCCAAAAAACGCTTTTCGAGCTTCACGGCAAGGCACTCCCACCAAAAAAAAATTCCATTTCCGGAGAAAGAAAATCCGTAATTTTTTTCGAAATTCGAATATTGACACGTGTCACTGGACACTTTCAAATCCCATTTAATTAACATGGGGAAATTTTGAATTTTTCGAAAAATTGAACTGACATTCCTGGGTTTCATCGAAACGTACCAAGTTTTTTAGGGATTTAAGAGGAGTTTCTATGAAATAAAACCATACTAATAACTTTCATTTCCAACCCACCCTCACCACATCGCCCCAAATATGACCCAAAAATAAAAAAACTCAATTTTTACGTATTATTGTTACTGTTTAGCAATTTCCGTCATCTTTTTCATACAAATAATTACTAATGGACAATTTTAATATTTGCCATGACTGTTCAAACAATTTCTAATTGTTTAAACAAATGTAAATTTTTCAAACAAATCTTCATTCCCAAAAAATGTAAAAAAAAATCATATTTTCTGATTGAATACAATATTTGTCATTGTTTGGAGTATTAATTTTTTCTGAAAACGTTATGTAATTATTTAAACCATTAATTATTGTTTATTTTCAACGTTTCTAAGAATTGAGCCAGAGATGTCCACTTTTTTTAAATTGGTATCCTATGCTACTTTTTGTTGAATAATTACATAATTTTGATACATTCCTTCTAATGTTGAACCAATTTCTATTGTTGAAACAATTTTTATTTGCTCAAGCTGTTTTTTCGGATAACTAAAAAATGGAATAAAATAGACCACATAAAATTATGTTTCTGGTGGTATAGTGTATAGCAAGAATAGTATCATTCGGACTCCATGAGTTTCCGGTAACAAAACCATAGTTTGCCATCAGAGGTTTTTAGACGACTTAAGCGCATCATTAAATGAGGAATAAGCGAAAAAAGTGTTTAATCCACTGAAGATAATTGATGAAAATTCACGGATATATTGTGGCATGAAATCTATTGATCAAAATTAAATTTATAATGTACTATCATCATTGTTCAGGCTATCAAATGTATTAAACGCAAAGCAACAATTTATTATTATTTTTGATTCAATTAAGGCATATTTCGCGGATTATCAATGTTATGATATAAATTTACAATTTCTTGTTTAAATAATAAATCAGAAGAGAACTTCATGCTTTTTTACTATATTTTCATTTTCAATATGAAAATCTTAAGTTTTGGAAATTTATATATTAGAAGAAAAGCATCGAAAATATTTTAATTTTAATAAGTGTTTACACTTGTAGCAATTTCTACCTATTTATGGAGTGAACGTACAGAAATAATCATCTCAATTTTGTCAAGAAATGAATTTATCTCGTTTTCTCGATTACTCCTCAAATTGGGTTTTAACCCCTTCCAAATTGCAAATTCAATTTCCTTGAAATAGAAATGTTATATGTATCTCAGAGCGTCCTCTCAGACGTTTCGACTCTGACAAGCAACGGCGAATGGAGTCATGAGGAGAGACTGATGCTCGAATCGCACCTAGTGGCAGCTACCCAGGGTCCTCTTTGTTTGGATCCAAATCCTATTCCCAGTCTGGCAACTACACGGATTCAACAATCCAAAGCCCTTCTAACCGATCATCAATTAATGCGCCAAGCCAAAAAGTTTTCTCAGGTTCGACAAAAATGACAACTATATTTTAATTTTAAAGTTCTATTGTCTATTTCGGTACCCCTGTTCAAATATTCAACCCTGGTGTTAAACACAAGAAGCTTCAAAATTCCTATATAAATGCTACCTAGTTGCTTGCATACGTCGAAATTGACAAATTAGTTTCATACAATGATTGGTAATTTTTTTTTATTTGCTTTATTCATTCTAAATACTTTGTTCATATAATAGGTAACTGTGAATCGCAAAAGGAAATTGGAACAGTTGTCTCAGCCTGAAGGATTTACGATACAGGATCTAATGCAGAAATTGAAATCCAAAAGAGGAGCACCAACAACCTCTGCCTGCCCAACGCCTTGTCTTGCCAATCCTCCTCTTTTCGCACCGAGCACACCAATCGAGGTCTTAAGGTAAACAATATTTCATGTAAATAATTTCGATTATAATTAATCGGTTTGCGTGAAAAATCTTTTAAATTTTAAACTTCAAAAAATATAAAAATTTATTGTTTTTCCGAACTCGGTTTCTTCCAAATTTAGTGACTATTAATTACATTGTTCAAACATTTTTGTCGGAAAAGTTTTTTAAAAAGTCCAGGATTTTATAGCACGCCTGGAAAATATGAAATTTAAATACCTGCACATTCAAGGTTTTTCGAATCTTTTTGGTAAGTAATGGAAAAATTTGTATTCATGTTCCAGATATGCGAAGCAATACGAGCGTCCGCGGGAAACGAAAGACTGCATGCCGCAACTTATAGAAGAATACATATTAGAGACTGAAAGGGGCCAAGGTCGTATCTACCACATAAAGCTCTCTATCCTTCAAAGACCTTCCAATTTTGAGTACCTGGGAGAGCTTTACGTGGACAGGGATTACCGAGAAGGAGAAAGAAATGGTTCAGCATGCAGGTAATATGGGAGAAAAAAGTTACGAGTTAGGTGATACGTTTTTTTTTATTTGAAATTCTTTAAAATTGTTGCGATTCACTTTTGGCACTTTTACTCGCCGTTCTCTTAGAATTTCAAATTTAAAACCTGAATAATTTCATCAGGTTGAATACTTTACATTTGCAATTGTAATTTCTTGGAATTGCACAATTTAAAGTATTTAATTGTTTGAAAACCTTTCAATGGTTGATCAATTTTAAGTTTCAATAATTGGAAATTAATAGTTTTAATGGATGCTGTCTGTCAGTAAATCGCAAAGAAATGTCGGAAAGCCGCTTTTCTACGACCGAGCGCGAAGAGCCGCCACAAGGCTAGTGTAGCGGCACGCTTCGTTTGGATGAACGGCGCGCCCGTTTTTGAAGAAAAACTCATTCGAACTGGCGGAGGCTCCTTGCACCGAGTAAAAGGAGCGCTATTATACTAAAAAAGAAAACGTAGCCGCCTCGCATGTAATTGATGTAATTGATGTAATTTGATTTGATTATCTCTTGCAACCATAATACTACAATTATTCAAGCTAGGATCACATTAGTTTTATCTTATAAATACGGTACACCAAACTCTCATTTT
>NC_046661.1:36060221-36084095 GCF_010883055.1 Belonocnema kinseyi | reverse complement strand
GTCCTCGGGTTGCGGATAGAGGGTCCCTGTACCAAGGGTTTCTGCTGAATGTGGTTACAAAAATAAATAGGTAGTTGCGGAAAATTGTCCAGGGGTGTTCCCAAAGGAATTAACCCCCAAGCGGAGGTGTAAAAACCATGCCGAAAGCTGAATGCCACCTGAGTGATGGCTCAAGAACGGTGACTCTGGGATACCGGGTTACCTCTCAGAGTACGCAGCCTTATCCTTGTATGCGGGGCTTTACAAGGATGGACAAACACCTTTCCCTAGCTTCTCGTGGAAACAATAATAACAACACCAAACATAGTTGTAGTAAGTGCGGTTCAAAACAACAATGTTGTTGTCGGCCAACAATGTCGACCACTCTAGAGCTGGGGGAGCCAATGAAGATGGATTTAATGCAATGGATCGGCGGAATCTCGGGACCTTTAGATCGACGGAGCGACTGAATCACGACTTGCTAGAGTGCTACGATGTGAGTGTGGTCCCTGAATGGGGTTACATGGCACGACTGCATGCTCTGTGGTGCGAGAACCATCCGGAGATATCGCAATTTGTCCATCATCGTCTGCGAACCCATGCCGAACTATTCCAAAAAAGGGGCAATGTAAGCGGAACGCCTACTCTGCCACGGCTAGAACAAGCCGGCAATAGAGAAAGAGAGGCGACACTAAGACCAACCGCGGGCAGGCGTCCGATAGAGGAAGAGTGATGTTTTATGACCCGGAGAAACATCAACACCAAGGTTTTTCTCAAGCCTAAAGATCTGGCTGAAATGGATGAAGAGCTTCGTGGACATTTTTCCGAAGAATCCGAACTCTGGGCTAACAATTGTGTGTATAATGCAGCGAGAGCTTTGGCCGATGGGAACCGTAAAACAAAACCAACGGTTAACACTTAACAAGTCAAAGCTGCTGACCACCAGGCAGCACGTTTTTGAGAGAATGCGGATACTATCTGACGCTAAGAGAAGTCTAGAGTAGAGAGAGAGAGAGAGAGAGAGAGAGAGAGGTGGGTCAGAGAAAGTCAACAGTTTCTTTCTGACCCATCTCAACTCTTCCAAGACCCTCCAGTTACTGTCGACCACCCGCCCAAACCAGAGGTGGTAGAAGTATTTTGGAGAGAAGTCTACGAAGTTCAGCATAGACTGATGTCCATCACTACCGAGGAGGTGAAAAAAGTATTAAGAGGGATGAAGAACTATTCCGCTCTGGGATCAGATTGTATCAAGAAATTCTGGTGGAAGAAGTTTCCTTCTACCCATCAGCATTTGACCCGTATTTTCAATTTATATTTAAAGTTGGAAGAGCCAATTCCGGAGTGGTTGGTGGAAGGGTGCACAATACTCTTGCCGTAAATAGGCAACTTAGCTGACCCGAAGAATTACAGGCCAACCACTTGTCTGAACACACTGTGTAAGATATTCATAGCTATCCTAAATGATAGGATTGTTCGGGCAATTGAACATGTGAGGCAAGAAATGTATGAACAACGAGGCTCAAAGAAAGACGTAGCGGGATGTCGGGAGAACCTGCTCATCGATAGATGTGTATGCAAAGATGCAGCATACTACCAGCATGATCTATCTATGGCCTGGAATGATTACCTTAAAGGTTCATCCGCAAATCGTGAGGTGCATAAAGAGATTAATGCTGCTTTGGAATACCAGATTTACTATCTAATCTGGAAAAAATCGCGTGACAACTAACAAGGTCACCTTTCAGTAAGGAGTTTTGCAGGGCGACACCATGAGCCCACTCCTCTTGTCGAACGATATACTAAGGAAATTAGAATGGAATTTGGGTTAGACAAATGCGCCACGGTTTATTTGAAGCGAGAAAAACTTAATGGCATCCATGAAGACCCTGAGCTCGTCGATAGAAGTGCTATACGACACCTTTGTGCTGGAGAGACTTATACATACTTGGGCGTGCCACAGCGTCGAATTCAGGATGTGACATATATAAAGGATACTCTTCGAAGCAGATGCAAACGTCTCATCAGGCAGATTTGGTCTTCCGAATTGACGGCGAGAAATAAAGTATCAGCAACGAACTAGCTTGCCGTTCCGGTAGTGCTCTATTCATTTGGAGTGGTTCCATGGACAAGGTCAAGGTGGTCGCGGAGTATTGAGTCTTGACTGCCTTCACTATAGGATTATTCTGGGTACAACATATAGAGTCGCAAATGGAAGAGACCCTCTTCTTAAAATGGTCAGGTATCTACCACAGAAATGTGGAGGATCAGTCAATGTCGGCACTAAGAGTGCTTTATTACCATCTCTATCACTCTTATGGCATTAACCTTAATATTGCCCCTCCAAATGCTCCTAGGGAAATCGAGACAGTTGTCGAGAATGAGAAGTGCCGCATATACTGGAACTTTATATTTACGACCATTGTTTCTGTTGCACACTCGAGGCCCGACATGGCTCTTCTTGACTTCGAGAAGCGAACCATGTTCGTTATCGAATTTTCGGCACCAGCTGACAAAAACATCATAGCCAAGGAGAATGAAAAGAAAGAGGGGTATAGAGACCTTATAAGGGAGTTACAACAATTGTGCCCGAAATATTCTGTTAAACTAATCCTCATTATCATCGGCACTCTTGGAGGTGCCAAGCATCCCGGCTTGTCAACAATATGCTAAAACGCTTGCTGGAAAAATTCAGAAGGCGGTCACAACCACGTCTCATGACCGTGAAATAGGTGATTCCAGTCTGTAACGGAATCAATACGACGATCTAGCAAAAGTTTCGTGCACCCTGAGAACACGGAGTGATCCAAGGACTACCGCTTTCTGTATTTTTTCCGCAAGTGTATTAGCATATTGTTGACACGCAGGGATGCTTTTCAGGCTATTAACGAGTGAAAGCTTGGCACCTCCAAGAGCGCTGATGATAAGGACGATTAGTTGAACAGAATATTCCGGGTACAATCGTTGCAAGTCCCTTATAAGGTCTCTATACCTCTCTTTCTTTTCATTCTCCGTGGCTATGATGTTTTTGTCAGCTGGTGCCGAAAATTCGATAACGAACATGGTTCCCTTCTCGAAGTCAAGAAGAACCATATCTGGCCTCGAGTGTACAACAGAAACAATTGTCGATAATATAAAGTTCCAGTATATGCGGCACTTTCCATTCTCGAAAATTTACTCGATTTCCCTAGAAGCATTTAGAGGAGTGATATTAAGGTTAATGCCGCAAGAGTGACAGAGATGGTAATAAAGCACTCTTAGTGCCGCATTGTGCCTTTGGATTTAGGTTGTTCACGCATGAGTTGGACAACTAGATTGTATGTGAGCTAAATGTTCGAGATGTGCATGGCACGCCCTGTGGAAGATACCGTGCATCCTCTTATCGAGGAGACACGAAAGTTTTTCTCTTGTGCTTTCTTATTCCAGGCTTTCAGAAGTGAGTACTCGAGATAGATAAGGTTTGATGCATTTTGCTGACCGCTAATACTGAAGTTAAGTCCGAGTGTTTTAACAGCCTCCTCCGCTTCTTTGTACAGAAACGCTCCTTTGCCCACTTCTTCGTGATTCCTGACCATTTTAAGAAGAGGGTCTTCCATTTGCGACTCTATCTGCTGTGCCCAGAATAATCTTGTTGTGAAGACATTCAAGACTCAATATTCCGCGACTACTTTAACGGCGTGCGATGTGCAGTCGCGGAACAGAAGACTGAAGATGCATGCTTTTGTTCATGTTCATAACCTTTCTTGTCCCCCTAGAGCTAGATGTAGTTGCTCTTTGTTTTTAGCATAGATCTTAAGATCGTCCATGTAAAGTACATGAGAGACCTTGTATTTTCAATCTGCAGGCTCATGGTGTCGCCCTGAAAGACACCTTTTTGAAAGGTGACCTTGTTAGTTGTCACACGATTTCTTCCAGATAAGATAGTAAATCTGGTTTTCCGATGCGGCATCAATCTCTCTATGCACCTAACGATTTGCGGATGAACCTTTAAGCTTTCCAAAAGGCAGATGATAAGTCTATGGGAGGTCGAATCGAAAGCTTTCCGATAATCAACCCAGGCCATCGATAGGTCACGCTGGTAGAATGCTGCATCTTTGCAGACACATCTATCGATGAGCAGGTTCTCCCGACATCCCGCTACGTCTTTCTTTGAGCCTCGTTGTTCATAAATTTCTTGCCTCACATGTTCAATTGCCCGAACAATCCTATCATTTAGGATAGCTATGAATATCTTATACAGTGTGTTGAGACAAGTGGTTGGCCTGTAATTCTTCGGGTCAGCTAAGTTGCCTATTTACGGCAAGAGTATTGTGCACCCTTCCACCAACCACTCCGGAATTGGCTCTTCCAACTTTAAATATAAATTGAAAATACGGGTCAAATGCTGATGGGTTGAAGGAAACTTCTTCCACCAGAAGGTTTTGATACAATCTGGTCCCAGTGCGGAATAGTTCTTCATTCGTCTTAATAATTTTTTCACCTCCTCGGTAGTGATGGGTGGGCATTCTTGATCAGGTGTTATGAGGGCATCCCACAGCTCCTTGAAGCTATTTATATTTTCTGAGTCTTCGTCCAGTCTATGCTGCACTTTGTAGACTTTTCTCCAAAATACTTCGACCTCTTCTGGTTTGGTCGGGTGGTCGACAGTAACTGGAGGGTCTTGGAAGTGTCGAGGTGGGTCAGAGAGAAACTTTTGATTTTCTCTGACCCACCTCTCCCTACGCTCTAGACTTCTCTTAGCGTCAGATAGTATCCGAATTCTCTGAACAATATGCTGCCTGATGGTCAACAGCTTTGACTGATTAAGTGTGTGATAACGGGTCCGGAGTTCGCGCGCGAACTTTCGAACCTTGGCGGTAAAATTCCTGCCAGATGTGATGCAGTCAATCGCACACTGAATATGGGACGCGTACTGTCTTGCCCAGCCTATCTTTATTGCAAGTTGATACATTCGTCTTTTGGTCTTATAATTAACCTTTGGTTTTGTTTTACGGTTCGCATCGGCCAAAGCTCTCGCTGCATTATACACACAATAATTGATAGCCCAGAGGTCGGATTCACCGGAAAAATGTCCACGAAGCTCGTCATCCATTTCAGCCAGATATTAATTTCTATGTTCAAATGGGTTTTAATAGACTGCGTAAAACGTATTGGAGCACGGCAAAATATTCTCTGTTCTTGTCTGGGGTACCTACAATTGAATTTATTTTCTAAAAAAATCAAATTCTTTTTTTTTCTAAAATTGACATTAGAATAATATGCAAAATTTCGATTAATTTGATTCTGAAGTCGAGCCAACTTTTCTAACCTTGTTACAATTTTACAACCATAATATATTAGGGTGGCCCAAAATGACAGACTTTCGATTTCTAATTATTTGCAACTGGTAACCTGTTCCTCATACTGAAAAACTAATTTCCATTTTTTTAAATAATTTTAAAATAATATTTAGAGGTGACACCAAGGTCATTAATTTCTTATGGAGTTTAACATAAAAAAATGTCCATAATTCTTCATGCTCAAATCTAACATATAAATTATTTATAGAATCACATGAAATTTTGGAAACTCCTTATTCAGTAATGCAGTAAGTGCTTTACAAAAAAAAGATTACAAAAAAATTATTATTAGGATTGTTTTGTAAGTCTCAAACATGGCTGTTTTTGCTTAAAACCATGATTTTCATGGGCTTGCTTCAGGGTCTAAATATTGTTTGTTATCGCTGAAAATTACAACAGATGTTGCTCATAGATTTCGGATGCGACCTAATGAAAATCGTAAAATTTTAATTTTTATATCAATCAGATTTTTACCAAAAACCAGAAATAAATTGTCCGTCAGCGACTCAGGTAGTCTATAAATTACTTATTTTATGGTGGGCGTGTTGCCTCGGCTCATCCATTAGTGGTCTACTCTGCCGTGATTTGAAAGAACACCGTTAACTGCAAGTTGAATCCGAGATGCAGTTAACGGTGTTCTTTCAAATCACGGCAGTACTATACTCTATACCTACAAAATCTCAAAATATATATCCCAATCGTAAATACAGTAAATATGAATTTTGTATTCGAAATTATTATAAATAGAATCTTTAAATCAGCTGATTTATTTTTTAATTAATAATATTTAAACATGTAATAATTTTTAATTATTTAAACATTTAAAATTATGCAGTGTCCAAAATTTTGTAACTAATAAATTGTTTTATCGATGACAATATTTAATAATAATTAATATTTTATAAAAATTGTTTAAACAAATAATTATTTTTAATTATTTAATAATTTGAAATTTAAATCAATAAAAATTTTTAAACCTATAAAATGTTTCTATCGATAAAAATGATCAATAACAATTACTTTTCTATAAAAATTGTTTAAACAAATAATTATTTTCATTTACTTAAGCATTGAAAGCTTAAATCATTAAACATTTTTAAACTAATAAAATGTTTTTTTATCAATAAAAATGTAACAGCCATTAATTTTTTAATCGAAATTGTTTAAACAAATAATTATTTTAAATTATTTAAATATTTAAAGTTTAAATTATGAAACATTTTTTAACTAATAGACTGCTTTTATCGATAAAAATATTTGCTAACAATAAATTTTCTTTAAACATTGTTTAAAAAAATAATTATTTTTAATTATTTAAACATTTTAAATATGGAGCATCAACAATTTTCAAACTAATAAAATATTTTTATCGGTAAAAATATTCAATAAAAATTGCATCTCTATTCTCTATATAATATGTTTAGACAAATAATTATTTAAAATTATTTAAATATTTTTTAAATAATAAGCTGTTTTTATGGATAAAAATATTTATTAAGAACTAATGTTTTAACTGGCAATTGTTTAGCTATTGAATACATGGATATTAAAAGCAAAAAATTTTTGACATTTAATTTATTGTATAAAACGGATATTCACACGAAGGTACCATCTGGTGGGCGTTGGAACTAGAAGCTAGCTTCTAAACATGAATTGCTTCATTTTACAAAAAATAACTAAATTCACAAAAAATAAAAAAAATTTCACAAATATTTTGAAAATGTTTCAAAAATTTCACCGATCTGAATAATAATTTAAAGATTTCACTGAAATTGATAAATTGTTCAAGAAATTTCTTTCTTTGAGGGTGATTTACGCCCATGTAATTCTGCTTTGGGGTTTCCTATTAACCATATAAAATCCGAAACACGCGTATCAGTCATAACTGCAGATTCTTTAAACTTAATATTTTGATGAACAATCTAAATATATTTTATGCAACAAGACTAAAATAATCACTTTAATAACGTTGCACCGATAGTTTTAGGCGCACGTGCCTCTTCCTACTGATGTTCGGAAACTTCTGTCTGCAAATTCAATCATGGTCATAGTTTGCACCTTTATAAAGGAGTATCCATAAAGTACGGTATTTATAAGTGAAAGAGATACAAATAAAATGCAGGTAAGACTGAGAAAGATAATACACAAATATTTCGTAGAGGAGAACTGATGAATGCTCCTTTAAACTCGATAGATCTACGTATCTGAAACAAATCCTCTCGTTGAAAATGTTTAGAAGTTTAGAAAAGCAGCCAGTAGACTGGTACAGGTAGAAGAAACCTTTGAATTCTTATTGTCCATTCCGATAACCTGAGCCCAAGACCATAAAATTCGCAGGTAAGTACCTCGCCCACTTTTTCGTAATCCGCTTACTGTAACAATGGTGACCAAGAAAAGTTAATATTTCCTTGGACAGTTAACGATTTTATGAACTTCAAACGATTATTCAACCGAAAACTTTGAAAGCATGGTGTCACCTCTAAATGTTATTTAGAAATTATTTTAAAAAATGGACATTAGTTTTTCAGTATGAGGAACAGGATTCCAGTTGCAAATAATTAGAAATCGAATGTCTGTCATTTTGGGCCACCCTATTGCTGATGATTTCTTCTTTCGGGATTTTGGAAGGAGCTACTACAAAATTATGTCCTTTAGATAAGGCTGAAATCATTTCATTGCTAAGAGGATAGTCAGAGATGTTTTTACTGTATCAGTTAGTCGTGTTTGCCTTACTGAAAGTAATTTGTCAAATTTTATTTTTTGTTTTTGAGTGGAAAGATCTTTAATCCGTTGGGATTGGTAACAAAATATGCTGTCCAATGTAGAGCAAATGTCAAATCTGAGGGCGTTTGATAGGAAGATGTGAAGTTTTAATAATTTTTTGGAGGTAGTGTGTAAGACAAATTTGGTATGTTGTATTCTTTCTTTCAAGAGAAGCAAACTTGTATTATGTAGGATTGATTTGGATTTAGTTGTTCCCAAAATATTTTTTAGTTGTAAGAATTTTAGGACGATTTTCTTGTCCCTGCACCGTTTCAAAAAAGCTCAGGATGTTAGTAGCTTACCTCAAGAAGTCATGAGCTTACTAAAGATGTTGGTTTTAGTAATAATACTCGGTTTTAGTAAGAATATTCTCCCCGTAGAGTTCTTTAATAGTAGATTTAATGATTTCACGATGATTCATTTCGATAAAAAGAAATATTTCCCACCGTGAAGAACATGTATTGTTTTTCATTTTTAAATTGCTGTAATGAAAATGAAGTTTTTTGTTGATAATTTCTATTTTTGTTTGCAAATTGAACTATTTTGTTAGAAAATTTAAGTATTTGTTCCGAAGTGAACGATATATTATTTAAACATGGAAGTATTATGTAGAAAATTAATTTTTATTGCTGAAAATAAATATGTTTGAAAATTATTCATCATTGTGATGGAAATTCAAGGATTTCTTTTTAATTAACATTTTTTGTTAAACATTCAAGAATTTGTTAGGAAATGAACTTGTTTGGTTAAAAAGTACAGCTTTTCATAGAAAATTGGTCTTTTTGGGTATAATATTAATCTTTTTTTTTAAATTTATTTCATTTGTTGAGGGAAAAAGACGCTTGTTAAAAATTCGTCTTTTAATTCAAACGATCGAAAATTCTACTTTTTACATTCTCATCAAGAGAAGGTATTAGATTTTTGTATAATTTAACCCCCCCCCCCCCCCCCCCCCCCCCCTCCCCCGTTTTGGTCAAATGTCCACGTTTTAAGACCCCCTGAATCCGAAAAACAGGTTTTTACGAATGTGTCTGGCTCTATGTGTGTGTGTGTGTGTACATTTTTAGTTTGTAAGCACGATAACTTTCGAAAGAATTGACAGATTGGATTGGCTTTTGGTATACTCTTTTAGTGTCCTAAAATTGGGGTTTAAGTTCGTTAGCCAGACATTTTAGATAATAACTCAAAACGTGAGCGTATTTTAAAAATTTTTGAGACCACTTTTTTCAAAATTCAAAAATTTTCTGTACGGATGTTCATGTTTACATTTAGTTACATTTTACGATTAAACTATGGCTAGACAAAAGTTGTGCATTTTAAAAAGATCTACAAATTTGTTTCAAATCACTTTTTGATAGCATGCATATAGTTTGTGGAAACCTTTTTTTGTAGTTGAAAATTCAAAAATGTTGTTATAAATGTATTTATTTTGATGATACTTACTTCATTCGAAACAAAATTATTCTTTGTGTTTAAACAATAATATTTTTGGTTGATAGTGAAACTATGTGGTTAAATGTAGAACTGCTGTACATATTTATTCATATTCATCATTTTAATGGAAAATCCATTTTTTTTCGTTGGACATTGCGTTTTTCGTTCAGAATTTTTTTGTGAAATTTAAATGTAAAATTGTGTGTTAAAAATATATAATTTTATTTGAAAATGAATATTTTACGGTTGAAAATTAAACTAATTGATATTCCTGGTAGAAAATTGAAATATTCCATTTCGGGTGGAAAACTTATATTTTTCAGTTGAAAATTAAAGCAATTAGTTGAAAATTCTTTACTTTTCTTGAAAATTGGTCTGTGGGTAGAAAATCAATCTTCTTTGTTAAAGATAAACATTTTAGGCAAAAAACGCAGCTATTTGGTTAAAAAGACAACTGGTTCGTTCTAAATTCAATTATTTATTTACTAATTCAAGTATTGTGCTTCACCTTTTTTCAATCGATAATTCAACAATTTTGTTAGAAATTCGTTTTTTTACAGAAGTTCATCTTTTATGATACAAAACTTATCTTTCATCCTTAAAAATTAATATTTTTTTGAAGAAAATTTAAATAAACAATTTAGGATATTTGAAACTTACTGTCCAATTATTGCGCCAATTTTTCCTGAATATTGCTATACATTAGTACTTGTCTCGTATGGCTGGATTCGTAAAATAATACGCTGGAGATTGCATTCATAAAATTTTAATCAATATTGAATATATGAAAATATGCTTGGTCAAAGTTGTCCTCCCCTGAAAGACTAATTTCTGGGCTTGCAATGATTTTTTCTCGAGTAAAAAATAACATTCCCATAATGAAAAATATTTTTTTGATAGATTGAGAAATTTTTTTGTAATTTGTTTTCATTGATATTCCATTAGCGAAAGCAGGAAACTAAGGTTCTTGTTTTTTATCTGTTCAATTATGCTGAATTTTTATTATACAAATGACTCCTGAATGTATACATGATTTGAATCAGAATTTCAAAGAACACGCAAATTTGTTGAACGTCAGAGAACTGTAACCATTTCACGAATCTTTCCTTGCCTTGCTCATCTTCCTTGCTCAGTAGCTGAATTCACAAGATCGCTGTTCGAATATACGAAAGGAACAAGCGCTGACAAGACCTGCCCACTTAGTCTCTGTTCGTAATTGAAATTCACTTGCTTTAGAAAGTTGAGTTTAGTGACGAAACTCTTCGCTTTATCGTAGCCCGGAAGCTAGGACACATTTGCTCCACGATAATAGATCCTCATCAATATTTGTAATTGATACCCTACTGATAAAAATCTCAGAGTATATGCTAAAGATTCTCAAGGCTCTGAGAAGCTTTGAGAAATTCTCCGCAGGTAATCGAAGACTTTCAAATAATATTGGGCCGTCTCAATACTAGCATGAAGAACATGGGCCTCAGAAGTAACGTGAATAAAGTAAAATGTGTGATGTTTTGTACAAACGGCGAGAAAACAGTATAGAACATTGCTTAAGACGATGAGAGGATAGAAGAATTTGATAAGTACGTTTATCCAAGAAAAGGATAAGAGTAAAGTTAACGCGGTTGACATGCAATTCCTGCACAATGTATGAGGTAAAATACTAATTGAGAAAGCCAGTTGAGAAGATTCTCAAAGAATGTGGTGCAGATTAAACACTGTTTTACAAGAGTGAAACAAATTTGTTGATATGGTTTGGGCATGATGAGAGAATGAAAGAAAAGCGACCGTGGAAACAAGTATATTTAGGTAAAGTTAATACTAGCGTACCCAGAGTCAGACCGAGGAAAGAATGGTGAGAATGTTTGAATGAGAACCTAAGTCGAAAAGATACAAGAAGCGTAAAGGCAGCTGAAATTGTATGCCGTGTAAGGAAAGTCTGTCTAAAAGTAGTTGAGAAGAAATTTGTGATAAAGACTGTCATTGGAGTTACAGACGCCTGAAATGAAAGACCTTGAATACCAATGGGCCCGCGTGGAGATCTTTACATAGCAGATGTGAGTAGAGTAAGGAGTATGTATCTTAATATGTGATTATCAGCCAGCTTGCGTATTTTTGTGACCTATGGCACATGATGACTTTGTTAATCTGTTAGTCTGGGGTGATTGCTATAAAGATTGATCAACGACCTGGTACGGAGCTGTGTTGGGGAACGAACGTGTTCTTTAATTAAACAACACGGAAATTCTAGATTAATATAAAAATCCATATCCCCCTCACCCCATTATACCTCCTCGTAAACTTCCATCCCTCACTTTTCTTATATGAACTTCTTGCTCCCCGACAGTATAATGAGGCTAGAACTAAGTGAGTAAAGCCTACCATGAACGGGATTCTGCTTGACGGTATAATAATAATATTACAAATAAATCACTTAAAATTGAAGGTATGCTATTAAAATCGACAAACTTCTAATGCTTAGCATTCAAAAATTAATAATGATCTTTAAAATACTTTTAATAAAGCGCTTGAAATTAAATCTGTTTAGAAACTTCCAAAATTGGACACTTTCAAATGTAAAGTATTTGAAATTAAAAATATTTAAGCAATACTTGAAATTGAAGCTTCGTAAATTAAACAATTTCAAACTAAAATTCTCAAAAATTTTCATTGTACAATTTTGAATTAAAAACGACTGCAAGAACAATAATTCCAACTGAAATTGTAAAAGTGTTCTGCTAGAAGTTTAAATTAAATAATATTTAGATCGAAGATTTCAAATCTGAAGTGTTTAAAATTTAGATTCAATATTTAAATGAGCGTGAAATAAAAGAAACTTAAATTGAAAATCTTATACTACCCTTTAACTGATTAACCCAACCTAAAAATTCAATAGAGCCATTTTATCCCATAAATATTATAATTACATATTTTTAGATAATTAGAGCCTATTACGATTTTGAACTAAATCTGTATTCGGAGTGAAAAATTGGTTAATTTCAGTATTTTTGATGTAAAACGTTTGTTTTTTAATGCTAGGTTTTAGATTAAAAAAAACATTATGCGTAAAAACTATTCAAATAAGCCACTTTTTCTTTCCGAATACAGGTTTGATTTAAAACAGGAATAGGGCCTAATTATCTTAAAAAAGATGTAAAAAAATATGTCTTTATGAAGTAAAATGAGACAATCCAATTTTGAGGTTGGGTCTTTGTTCCATCGCCCTTAAGGACATGCATCACGTCACCAATTCTTTTAAACGAACTTACGTGACAGTGTGGTAGATGTTCTTATTAATTGATGAATTTAAGTTTGAAGTCTACACGATTCTGTAATAAAAGACGTTTGCGATGTGGAAATTCTGTATAGTGAGCTGTTGAGCGTGAATAATTTTGAATTAAAAGTATTTGAAATTAAACTAATTTGATTCGAAACCAACATGTTATAAGCCTATTACGTCACCAGAAAAGTGAGCATTAAGATAGGCCTTTACAATACTGCCCAACTAGCAGCAGTCAATTAGTTTCAAACACCACCGTACGAGATTACCAATTACAGCTCAAACAGATGCGACTTACATAGAATCCGTGAAAGCTTCGATTCTCAACAGTTACATCGTAAAGTATTATAACTGTAAATCTTCGTATGCTCAAAATCGTGGGAAAAAAAACACCAAAAGCCCACCCCTCAACATAAATGACGAAGTGAAAGAAGCAAAGGTGTCACCAATTTGGAAATATTCAGAAGAAATTGGAATTTCAATTAAATATAAACAAGAAATCCTATAGTAAATAATTTATTTTAAACCGTATTTTAAGGTTTTGATTAAAATTAAATGTTATTCAGTGCTCTTTTTTATTGACAATGCTCCAATAACTTTCAATTACTACTTCGCGATAAATATTCGCGTGTCAGATGGCGATGTTCTGAATCTCAAAGACAGCCTCATGCGGTCGCACGAAAAAAAAACCGATCAGTGAATCAGTCTCATCGGCTTCAGTTGGCTTCAAGCATCGGATCCCCACTACTGGTCGACGAGAACTCGGCAACGTGCTTATTCACTTTGTGTGTGTGTGTGCCCCGCTTCGAGTGAACTGTCCCAACGTCATTACGCAAATAAACAGGTCGGCCGTTCGGGTACAGTGCCTTACCGGAATGCTCCTGTATTGTCAGGCCTAAGTGAGCACCGCACATCCCCTCGCAGGTCATCTCACTGTAATTAATGCAATCAATTAAACTGTAATTAAATAACAATAATGTTTTAATACTTCACAATACTTAAGAATGTCGTAAACTTAAAATTATTGATTTTTGATTTAGAACTTTTCCATTTTTAAGGTACCTGATTTGAATGATGTTCCTTGTAAAAGTTTTCGCTTTGTAAGTGTATAATTAAATAAGTGCAATTTTATTTGGGTATTATTTTGCACCATAATGTTTGGGGCTATTCAAGTATAACGTAAGCATTCTGAGAGGGAGGGATGATCTAAATATATGCTTATTGTTGTATATTCGTCATAGAAAATATGCTTTCAATTGGGGGTGGGGCAAGTATAGGGAAAATTATGCTTAGGTAATACTTGAACGGCTTCTTTGTAAATATATAATCTAAAGAAAATAACCGACTTTCCTTAAGCAGTAAATACTGCGCATAAATACATCATTTGAAAAAATACAATAGTTAAATGTTCTACTTTTCTCGCCATTAGGGTTCGTAAGCACTTATTACGTACAAGAAGTTGCATTGTCCGTCTCTTACCTCTCAAAAATAAAAAATTCAAATGCTACGACCTTGCGGTTTTATATTCGCCCCATAAACTGACCATTGCGAAGCGTAAAAAGATATTGAGAACATTGGGAAAAATCAGCAACACTAATAAAATAAGGTCAGCATCAAGTGCGGTAATGCCAAGGATAAGAATCACCATGTTCTCGTACGGCCGAACGCTAAGCGCTCAATATTCTGACTAAACTGCAACATTCACAATTTAAGGGTAGCAAAGGTGCTTAAATAACATCAGTATCAAATGCGGTAATGCCAATCATATGAATCACTCACTTCTCGCAATGTTCGAAGGCAAAGAGCTCAATATTTTAAAATAACCGCAACACTCACTAGTTCAGGGAAGATAAGGTTATCAAATAAGGTTAGTATCAAATTCGATTGCTCGAATCATATATATTGCCCACTTCCCTCAATGTTCAAACGCGAAGCTCTCACTATTTCGAATTAACTGCAGCATTGATTCTAAAATAAGGTTTTAATCATGTGAAATTGACTCAATCGTATATATCGACCTATTCTCGCAACGGTCGAACGTTAAGCGCTCAATATTACGAATTAACTATGACTCTCACTGTTTCTGGGCAAAAATGGTTTTGAAATAAGGTTATATTCATCTTATAATCATATGCGATTATCTCAATTATAATATTCTCCTCTTCTCGCAACGGCGAAGCGCGCAAGGTTTTATCATAACTGATACAATTACTGCTTTGAATAAAGAAAGGATGCAAAGTGAGCTCAGTTTGATTGGAGGTAATGCCAATTATATAAATCCGCCGCTGCCCGCAAATTTCGAACGCGAAGCGTTCAATGTTAGGAATCAAGTGCAACACTCACAGTTTCTGGGTAGCAACGCTTCTAAAATAAGATCATTATCAAGTGCGTTTGTGATAATCATGCATACCGTCCACTTCTCGCAACGGCCGCACTTGATATTGACATATTTTATCACCGTTGGTGCCCTGAAATATTTAGTGGTGCAGTTAAGTCGAAATATTGAGCGATTCGCGTCCAAAAATTGTGAGAGGTGGGCAATATATGTATATGATTCGACCAATCGAACTTGATACTAACTCTTTGCGTTTGAGCGTTGTGAGGAGCGGGCGAATTATATGATTGGCATTACCGCATTTGATCTTAATCTTCTTTAAGCGCCGTTGCTGCCTTTCAATTGTGAATGTTGCATTTTCGTCAAAATATTTAGCGCTTAGCGTTCGGTCGGTGCGAGACGAGGGTGATTCTTATGATTGGCTTTACCGCACTTGATATTGAACTTATTCAAGCACCGTTACTGCCCTTAAGGGCATGTGATACTTAGAAAAGTATCGATTTTACTAGTTTTAGGTTACCCCAGCTTTTTTTCTAGAATAATAAATATTTTGTCTTAAAAATCTGGAAAATGATAGCGAACATTCTAACGAACGTCCCTGCACACTTTTTTGCCGGTTAATTTAAAAAAAATTAATTTGGCTAACTTTGATTAATTTGCATGGCGCTTAGGAATTAGTATCGATTTTATCAGTGTTAGATTCCCCCGGCTTTTTCCTAGATTAATAAATATTTTGTCTTGAAAATCTGTGGAATGATAATGAACATGCTTACGGATGTCCGTGCACACTTTTTTTGTGGGTTAATTCCAAACAAATTTTGATTTTGCTAAAAACTTGTGTGTATATTTCGAGGTTATGTGTGTTCCAATTCACCAGAGCGTTACTTCCAAACTACACAATATTTTTGACCGAAAACTTTAGACTTACAAATAAAAATATTAACTAATGTCCCGGAACTAACCTTGTTTGTAGGCAATCAAAAAAGTTCATTTCATAAATAATTTACAAATTATCGGAATGACAGAACTGAAAAACGATGTAACCTCAAAATAATGCACATGGATAAAATTTTTATTTAGCACAATACATTTTTTTGTTATTATCCCTCAAAAAAGAGTCCAAGGACGTCCGTTATGATATTTTATAGCATCTCCAAATTCACTTTTTAAAAATTTTCATTTTTGTGGAAAAAAAGCCGGGGAAACTGTACCCGATTGACCAGACGACGAAGTATCGCATGCCCTTAAATTGCGAATGTTGCAGTCAAGTCAAAATATTGTGCGCTTAGCGTTCGGCCGTTGCGAGAAGAGGGCGATCCTTATGATTAGAATTATCATACTTGATACTGACCTTATTTTATCACCGTTGCTGCCCAGAAACAGTAAGTGTCACATTTTATTAAAAATATTGAGCGCTTAGAGTGTGGCCGTTGCCCTTATAACCTACAAAATTACTAAGTTTTAACCAAATACGCCGAAAGACATTTTCCCATGCATTCTGTGCGCGGTCCTTTGCTATGTTAATTTTAATTTTTGATATAAGTGATTTAATAATCAAAACATAAAAAATTAAGATAAAAAATATAATTTAATATATTACAATTTTATTTTTTTTATATCAGTGGTTGAAAAAAAGACCAATTAAAGACATTTGGCGAAACGCAGAAAAATACTGAAAACCTTGGGAAAAATTTATTCTGATTTTCTTTGGGGATGGTTCAAATTAAGGCTGTTGATATTTAGAATTAAGTTTAAAAATTTGTTATATTTTGCATTTTTCCGTTTTAAATGTCAGTGGTTTAATAATAAGAAACATCAAAAACATTATGATTTAAAATAAAATTCAAATTCCTATAAAAAATCGTACATTGATTTACTTCTAATGAAATTTGTTTTCTTTTCACAGATTCACGCTTGGTAACAGAGTATTAGCCAATCAATATATTCAGCAGTTTACGGAAATTTTCACGGAAGAGGGGAAGAAGAATGTCAGAATCAAACACGTTGTGCCTGGGCAGGTTCCTCGCGTCACATGCACTCCAGGCATGCAACGTGCGCATCACCAGGTACATTTCTTGTCTGTATGGAATTTCTTCACTTAAACAAAATACCTATTTTGGTTTATGTTGCCAAATTTAAAATCATCGTATTTTAACTTAAATCATCAGATGGTATTTAATTTTTGTGAATACTTAAAAATATAAATATATCTGATTTTTCTAATTCTTTGGTTTTAATTAAGGCAATATCAAACATTTCTTTAATTCCAGGCTCAGCAGGCTCAATTGGTCGCTCAACAGTTGCAGCAGGCTCAGCAGTCGCAGCAGGTTTGCAAACTATATTTTAGAAAATAATTTTCAAATGAATAGCATGTAAAGCAAGATTGATCGCATAATAAAATTGCTATTACTTCTTATTTTCAAAGTCAATTCCTTATTAATACGTTGCATGGTACGCCCTAGTTCAAGGGAATTTTGTTGAATTGTTTAAGTATTCCATTCCTTGCATTTACTTCATCACAACTGAATTTTATACTCTTATGTTAAATATCTTCTGTATATCAAACATAACATTTGTGACAAAAGGGTCTTCATAATCTTATTTTTCATACTTCTTTCTTAGATTCTCTCGCGTGCTCAGGGTCAGATAAATAATTTAGCAGGACAAGTAGCATCCACCAAAGCCGCGGCGGAGGCTTCGACGTCTGCGCACGTGAACCTGACATGTGCAGATGCTGCAAATGTGATTCAAAACATACCTCAAGTGGATGCGATCGGAAGTGTACATTCGGTTGTTCAGCCTATCGCAAATGGAGGACCTAATGTACCAGCACCGGTGCAAATCGAAGCCACTGCGATGCCCACGACCAATCCCAGTCCCTGCAACGGGTCTGGCATCCTTGTTTTTCAACAGAAACAGACTGCTCCAATCAACAATGCTGTCACTAATGTTCCTATTCTGGTGAGTTCAATAAATTGAATGTCTGAGTGTCTTTGGCGTATATTCTACTTGTGTCATGTGATCATCCCACCGCAGCATAGTTCTAACATCGAAGAAAAACATAGATATTTTACCTTAATGTAACACTGAAAGAAACCCGTCGATCCTTCCGATTGTAAAAAAACGTCGACACATCGATGGGAAAAATCAAAGATTTAAAAATACATTTATTTTCAGTGAAAAATATTTACGGTTATTACAATTTCATTATTCATAAAATTCATAACAAACACTTTTTTAATTTATCAAAAGTTATGTATTAGAAGACCCTAAATTCAGGCGATGTATATTTTTTGAATAAATTGTAAACTTTTATGTAAATATTGTATTATATTTATATTATATCTATGTGTCGACTTAGACACTTGTATGTGATTAATTTGATGAATCTAATAAATTATTGTATCTTTGCAGCAAGCCCAGTTGCAATCTGGAACTCAAAGTAACATAGGTGACACAAGTCAAAATTCGAGCGAAGTGACTTTTAAGAATCACGCGACCAATCCAGCAATAAGCGCTCTCGTTACTTCCCTCATGAACTCTGCTAATCAGTTCCAACACCAACAACAAGTTGCAGGTTTGTTTCTGTCTACTCTCAAAAACATAAGTTTTAAATCACTTTCAAAGTTCAAGTTTACAATTACTCAAGGATCTTGTTTAAATTATAGCGAACGCAGCTGCAGCCGCTCTGAACAATAATGCACAAGCTACTCCGAAGTCAAATAATGCCGCGATTCTTAGTTTACTGAATAGCACGCCAGCGAATTTGGCCCAACAGAAAACTCAACCCCGGAGGATCTCCTTAAATGCTTCCATTCCACAGAGAGTAATAAGTCACGGCAACATGATAACCGTACCCAACACGACGGGCCAATTACCAACTTCGGTATCGTCTGATTTTTCAAACAACCAAATTCAAAAGTTTTGTCCTGTCTAACTTAATTTTATTGAGGCTGTAATTGAATGTAAAAGACTTACAATTTTTTTCAGGTGAGACTCAGTTTTGCTCAAGCAATCGCAGGACAGTTAGCAGGTAAACAACAGCCAGTGAAAGGAGCAACAGTACGTCTAGCGCGAGTTCAAGACTCGACTTCCACCCTTGGTTTGTCCATGCCAGGGCTTTCAGCTCTTCTCGCTGGTAAAAAAGGCTAAATAATAATTAATGTTGAATGGCTTTCTTTCAAAAAGTACCTCTGGTTGCTTATTGCTATGAGTTTTTACGTGTAAACTTTTTCCGCGTCGCAGTGCCTCACGCGCATTTTAGGTTATGTAACATTATGTGTCCTAAAAATACACAGGAATCACTACTGCACGTGCCAGAGGTATCCGCTTTCTGACACCACTGGCCCTACTTAAACCTCTACGTCTCTGCGCGCTTTACGCTTTGAAATACTGGTAAAGTACATTGCTCCAAACTCCAAACAAATTAGCACCCGCTGGGAGCGGGTGCTAATCTGAAAAAACTGCACCCGATCCCAGCGAAATCGTGGTAAAATTTTAGCCATAACCACGTCTCACGACCATGACGTAGGTGGTTGCAGTCTGTAACGGAATTAATAAAATGATCCGGCAAAAGTCTCTTGCACCCTGAGAACACGGAGCGAGCCAAGGACGGCCGCCTTCTGCATTCTTCCCGCAGGTGTTTTAGCATGTTGTTGACGCGCAGGGATGCTTTTCAGGCTATTAACCAATGGAGGCTTGGCATCTCTAAGAGCGCCGATGATAAGGACTATTAGTTTAACAGAATATTCCGGGTACTATCGTTGCAACTCCCTTCTAAGGTCTCTATACCTCTCTTTCTTTTCATTCTCCGTGGCTATGATGTTTTTGTCAGCTGGTGCAGAAAATTCGATAACGAACATGGTTCGCTTCTCGAAGTCAAGAAGAACCATGTCTGGCCTCGAGTGTGCAACAGAAACAAGTGTCGACAATATAAAGTTCCAGTATATGCGGCACTTCTCATTCTCGGCAATTGACACGATTTCCCTAGGAGCATTTAGAGGAGCGATATTAAGGTTAATGCCGTAAGAGTGACAGAGATGGCAATAAAGCACTCTTATTTCCGCATTGTGCCTCTGAATGTAGGCTGTTCCCGCATGAGTTGGACAAGTAGTTATTATGTGTACTAAATGCTCGGGGTGTGCATGGCACCCCCTGCAGCTATCATCGGGAATATATTGGTTAAAAATGTGGCAACGGTATGTTAAGGTGGAAATGACACTGTCTTGACATGCCAAAATGAAATCCTCCGTGCCAGACTTCAATCCGGGTGATTTAAGCAGGGCAAAATTTAGCTCACACGACATTGACTGATCCTCTACATTTCTGTGGAAGATTCCGTGCATCCTCTTATCGAGGAGCTGCTCACGGAAGTTTTTCTCTTGTGCTTTCTTAATCTGGGCTTTCAGGAGTGAGTACTCGAGATAGATTAGATTTTATACATTTTGCTCCCCCCTAATACTGCAGTTAAGTCTAAGTGTGTCAGCAGCTACCTGCGCTGCTTTGTACAGATACGCTCCTTTGCCCACTTCTTCGTGGTTCCTGAGCATTTTAAGGAGAGGGTCGCTTCCATTTGCAACTCTATGTGCTGTACCCAAAATAATCCTGTTGTGAAGAAATTCAAGATTCCGCGACCACCTTGATGGTGTGATATGTAGAGTCGCGGAACAGAAGACTGAAGATGCATGCTTTTGTTCATGTGCATAACCTTTCGTGTCCCGATATCACGGAATCTGAGCTCGTTCTTCGCCCATGGAACCACTCCAAATGAATAGATTACTATCGGGACGGCAGGCATATTCGTTGCAGTTACTTTGTATCGTTCTGTTGTTTTGAACCGCACTTACTACAACTATGTTTAGTGTTGTCACTGTTGTTCCCACGAGAAGCTAGGGAAAGGGGTTCGTCCATTCTTGTAGAGCTCCGCATGCAAGGATAAGGCTGCGTACTCTTAGAGGTCGGCCGATATCCCAGAGGCACCGTTCTGGACATCTCACCCAGGTGCAATTCTGCTTTCGGCACGGTTGTCACACATCCGCTTGGGGGTTAATTCTTTCGGGACCACCCCTGGACAATTTTCCGCGACCGCCTATTCATTTTTGTAACCATATTCAGCAGAAACCCATGGGTCAGGGACCCTCTATCCGCAACCCCAGGACGCATTCGGTGGCTTTTTCATAGACCCTTCGGTTTGATTCTAGAGGAATTAAAACAGAACCTATAATCTTTTAAATATTTGTAAAATCTTTTAAGAAAATTAGAAATTTTTGAAATTTTTTGAAATCTTAGAAATCTGATTTACATCTTTAAAATCCTTAAAATCTTCTGAAAGTTTTTAAATCTTTAATATATTTGTAAAATCTTTAACAACTTTGTGAAATCTATTGAAATTTTCTAAAAAAAAATTTTAATCGTTTAAAATCTTTGAAATGTTTTGAAATTCTTATATATTTTTTTAAAACTTCATGTAATTTTCATCAAATGTTTTAAATATTTGTGAAATGTTTTTAAGTCTTTTAAGAAAATTGGAAATTTAAAAAATTTCTGAAATATTAGAAATCTGATTTACATCTTTAAAATCCTTGAATTTTTCTGAAAGTTTTAAAATCTTAAAAATATTTGTAAAATCTGTGACATCTTTGTAAAATCTATTGAAATTTTCTATACAAATTGGAAATCGTTTAAAATCTTTGAAATATTTGTAAAACCTTTTGAAATCTTTTAAAATTTGGTTGAAATATTTGTAATATTTGAAATCGTTTTAAAATATTTCTAAGTATTATGAAAATTAAACTGTTTAGTTGTTTATTTTTCTTTGTAATTCAAGAATGTGGTAGAAAATTCAACTTTCTGTTAAAGATTTTTATTTCCTATTCAAAATTAATTAATTTTCTAATGAAAATTTATTTAATTTTGGTTAACAATATATTTTTTGAGTTTACAAATTCAACTATTTAGTTTAAAATTGATATAGTTTGTTGAAAATTCGTTCTTTTCTATAGGTAATTAATTGCGTTGATTTAATTGGTTTTTGATAAAAAATCTATCCAATTAAAAAAAAATTAATCTTTTGCTTAGAAATGTATGATTGTCGTTCAAAAATTCCTCTTTTGGGCTAGAAAGTTTATCTTTCTGGTTAAAAATGTAATTTTTTGATTGAAAATTCATTTATTTGGTGGAAATCTGGTATTTTCAGCTTGAAAGCTTCACTATGTTCTTAAAAATTTATGAATTTTGTTGAGAAATCGTTTTTTACAGTAGAAAATGAATTGTCTTGGTTGAAAATTTATCTATTTTGACTTGAAAATTCTACATTTTAAATAAGTTTTTTTTTTCTTCATTGACTCAAAAATCTTTCTTTGTTGCGGATTGAAATATTTCGCTAAAAATTTTTCTTTTATATTTTAATTCAACGGTTTTGTATTTAAAATAAAAATCTTTGATTGGTTAAAACATTAACTATCATATTTTTTGTCGAAAATTGATCTTTTTTGGCTGCAAATGCGGAACTACTTTTCTAAAAGTCAACCTACCCTGAATAAAACACGGAAATAAAATTAGCAAAAACTGCGTTGAAAAGGGGGCTTCCAACGGCCACATTGAGCGTAGAACAATTTTTGCCCCCCCCCCTCCCCCCGCAAATATGCACCCTAGGTGCTCCGAAAAATTGTTTAGTGTCAATTTTTTTTGGATGAATAGGTCCGTTAAACACCCTGCACGAAGATTGCTCACTCTCACATTGGCACATTTTTCTAAATAATTCTGAAAAAAATGTTATTCAGAAAGCAAATTCCAACTAGCAGATCCTTATAACAAGAAAAATCTACTTATTTGGCATCTTCAAGTTCATTTCTGGCAGACAAAGATTTAGACTTCGAAAAACATGATTGTGTGTTTCATATTTTCTTTTATGAGAATATAAAAAGCTTCCGATTGTTTCTAAATGTTCCATCTTATGACTTCGTCAAGAAAATACTGACCTTTTACGAATGATTCGTGCACTTTTTCTGCATATTGTGTCTTTAAATAAGCACTTGGAAACTTTCAAAACAAGCACACGACACACGTTTTGTTTTGTATTGTCATTGAAAACTGTTATGAACCATAACCATGGACATAGGAAACAAGGGACTAGGCATGCCATTGCGGTGGTGATGCAATGAGGGGGGAGGTCCGCCACCTTTTGATGTCCCGCGACAAACATGCAGCGCCCACATGTTTATATTTTCATGCACAGTTTGTCGGCAAAAAAGCTCATGCGCATTATCAAATGACACATCGTAAGATGGCGGCTGTCCTCACTCATGCAATTCTCCCCCCTTCCGTGGATTCAACCCCGCTCGCCAAGTTAGGATGGCATGTCTAGTCCCTTGTTTCCTATGTCCGTGACCATAAACTCGCAAACAAAACAAGATAATTTTCATCGCGAAAATATATGTGTTCGTCTAAAAATGAGTTAATTAAATTTTCAGTTTACACATCCGCAACATTTCACAAATTTAATTTTCCTCTAATTGTTATTTTTAATTTGTTTAACATTGAACAACATTAAATACGGGAATTCAAATTTCGTCTACAACTTGGTCCACCGTATCACTGCACCTATGTCAATTCATCATGGCTGCCGACCAATAAAATGCGAGAATTCAAAGATGGCTCTTGCGCAAATATCTTTTTCCAAACTCCGGTGTATTACGGGTTGCAAAATGGGGCAATTTCTTATACACACAACAACCCTTTGACTACAATAA
>NC_046661.1:36047740-36060121 GCF_010883055.1 Belonocnema kinseyi | reverse complement strand
GTTATGTTTCGTAACTCAATTTTTATGTTTCAATGCCAATTTACAAAATTTGTATCAACTTCACATCATTTTGAAAAATATAAGAATTTATATTCTAAAATCTAAGATATTCAACTGCAAAAACTGATTATATTGAAGAATCAACCTTCATGATGTCGATAAAAAAAAGACTGGGATCTTACCACCGATTAATATTTATAACGTATGTATTTTGAAGTGGTGGGAATTAATTAACACAGGCGTTTTTTAAAGCAAAACAAAAGAAATACGTTTTTTCCTGCTATAAATGAGGTGAAATTATAGGTTAGGATTAAAATTTTAACATGATTGAGTTAATCGGATAAAGCCTTGTTGAGAAAACACCTGCGCCAGATGTTGAAATGTCCTGAAAAAAAACGCGTCTAAACTTTTTTCCACGGCCCTGACTTGTTTACATTTAGATACTTCCGATTTAAGTCCAATTACATCCTCGAAACTGGGCTTAAATCGGAAGAGCTGTGTACTTGTATAAACACGAAACAGCTATCTCGAATGCCGACTCCTTATACGTGCTCTAAAACTCTAGCGCGCGCAAAAGAATTACCTAAACCGACTATGGGATATTAATTCTATGACCATAAACTATCGCAAAATGCAACAACAAAAAATTCGATTTTTTTACCTATCACGTCAGAATACTCTCTTAAAGCACATCAAAATTTAGTTGCTGAATTTCAGAAAGCAATAAATAGGATTATTCGACTCTAAAATGAATTACATTTTACTTATTTCTGAAAATTACGTACATTAAATAATACTTATCTCACTCTATCCATTATTGTATAAATGTAATTAACACTATAGAAATAGTTATAGTAACAAAAATAATTAGTTTTTGAATTTATTCATCTTTGAACTTCCTAAATGTTTACATGTTTATGTTTTTTTTTATTTATATTTTTTCCATTGTATTTCATGTTGAAGTAGGACCACGTGCTAGAAGCGCCACAATGCGGTGAAAGTTTGCAGAGAGAAGTTCATAGCAGTAAGGACCAGCTATGTTTTTTAGTGTCAGATAGGATTGTTGCTGCATTTTGAAATCATGATAATATCTCGAAAAAAATGATAAATAAGTTATAAAATACATAAAAGGAGTTGAGAAGATGACTTACTTCGCGGGAATTCCATAATACTACATATTTGTGGTAAATTTCTAACAAAAAAAATATTACATTCTTTATAATTGGACAGACGTTGCAAGCACGTTGACTTCACTTCTTCGAATGCTGAGAGGAAAACAATGGTACCAAATACATGGGCTAAAAATTTATTTTTGTAATAACTTCGTAATAAATAATGATTATAATTTTTTTATAATTTAATTAAATAGTTTTTGGAAATGAAAACTAATTTCCAAATAAACTTACAGTAAAAAAAATTATTTTTTACGAATATATTAACAACATAAGATTTAGGTCCATGTATTTGGTCTATCAATTCAATTTCTCTTTAGCACTTAATGATGTGAAGTTACCTGGTGATTAAGTAAATATACCTAATGAGTCGGTTAAGCACCAAATTCACGTCCTCATGCAATGTTGCCAAATTGTACTTAAATCTGTGTTAATTAATTCCCACCACTTCAAAATACATACGTTATAAATATTAATCGGTGGTAAGATCCCAGTCTTTTTTTTATCGACATCATGAAGGTTGATTCTTCAATATAATCAGTTTTTGCAGTTGAATAGCTTAGATTTTAGAATATAAATTCTTATATTTTTCAAAATGATGTGAAATTGATACAAATTTAGTTTACTTTGGTGGTATGACAACATCTTGGATTTTACGCTTTGCATTTTCCTCCTTAAGCAATAGATAAAAACATAAACATAAGTTTTTTAGGTTATCCCTAATGAAAATCCTATATGTTTCACCATTACCTATAGGTAATGGCATAGGATCATATATAATTTCCTGTATAGGATACTATTTAGTTTCCTATATAGGAAATTATGTAGGAATTTTCAGTAGGGATAAGCTCACACCTTATTTTTATGCAGGTACTCCTTCAGCAGATAATCCAATTCCGGGGTTAAATAGCGCCTCGTCTCTATTGGAGAGACTAACTGCCTCTTCAAATCAGGGTAGCCAGCCAACTAGTCCGATGACGAGTCCACCGCCTGCTAACGTTAATCTACAAGGCGTCAATTTAACAAATTTGCCTAATTCCATCAACGGACTTCAAAATGTCCAGGTTCTTATTCTAATCAAATTGAAAGAATCGACATAGTTTTCACTTTAGAATTTTGAGAATTATAATTTGTTATTGACTTCTTAATTTTAAAGCCAGTGTTTCATATGACTTCATATTTGGAGCTTTACAATTTTGTTTAACAACAGGTATCATTCCCTGGTTTATCGCAACCTATCACAATGTCGTTGAACGTGTCTGCCGCCACGGGATCGGTTACACCAACAGGCGTTCTCGTTTCACTACCCATTTCATCGGGGACCAACACCTGCACCACAGTATCTAGCGTAAATTTTATCTGTGTTTTTAAACCAGTTTTGACTATTATGCACAGCAGACTTGTTCTTCTATATCTTTTATCATTTTCCAAAGTGGCATATCGATACATTCATTATTTTAATGAAAAGTGGGGAAATTTGTGTTATCAACAATTATACAAATTGACATTTCTCCAACTTATTTTTAAAATAATGAATATATCTGTCTGTCATTTTGCGAAAAGATTAAAGACATAAATTCGCAAGCCTGTCTGCGAAGGAAATACATGTATTGAAAAATAGCAATTTGATCAATTTTAAATTCATTAAAAGGACAGTATAATTATAATTCTCTAATGTCAAACATTACTATATGTCTAATTTTCTAGTCTTTTCTATTTTTTGATATAATATCATCTATTTATAAGCTTAATCCTCTATTTTAAAATTTAAAAAGCTTCTCTATTAAAGGCCTATTAAAGAAATTTAAATAAAATTCTTTTAATCTTTGGCGTTACTTTTTAAACTTTGAAATAGTATTCAGTTTAAAATAAACGTTTAATTCTTTAGTTCAATTTTATTGAATATTGTAGATGGTTCCTGCCACCGTTGTCACCACAGCAATGGCTGGAAGTACACCAACCGTAGTGATCGCCAATCCTGCCAATACTCATTTGTCGTTACCAGTCGGTAAGCCACTTCCTTTATTTATTCAGAATTCTCTCTCTGCTCTACAACTTTTCAACACAGGGTGGCCACTGGATGGGAAACCGGAAATTTGTTTTTGAATCCGTGAAAACCGAAAAACGAAATTAAATTTTTATAGAACGGCCATTTGTCTAATTTTTGCATATCACGTGAAATCACACAATTTTAATGAGTTTATTTAGTTTGCAATGCTTAATCATGCGATTTCAGTCCTCACATTTAAAATGATTTAATTTTATAGATACTACTCTTAAAAAATTGATTCTTAATCGTTAATTTTGAAAAGTAAAATATACGATTTGAATGTTTGGCAAGTTCAAAATTAAAAGCGATTGAAACTGAGCATTCTTTTAATTTGAAAACGTTCCAAATCGGATAATTAACAAATAAACCTTTATTGGTATTAATCCGTTAAAGCCGAGAATGCCCCTTTGGGTATACCACTCTTTCTGCAATTATAACTCATGCAATTCAAGGTATAAAAAATTGAGAGACACATAGTTTTGAAACTTAAGATCTCTTCTTCCCGATGGTGGGCATGAAAATGTTAATATAAAATGTTAATTATAAAAAATATCGCTTAAACAAAAAAACACGATTTTTTCTAATTTTTTTTTTTATATAAAATCGAGATTTCGGAATGGTTTCCAGTGTGCAATCTACTTGGGACCTTAATAACCGGTGGAATAAATGCCTAAGCTTTCAGAATACATGGTTACGAGATCAATTTTTTATCTTAGTATGTTCAAAATGGCTCGTTAATGACAAAATTTTTGCGAAGTCATTTATGATTTTTTTTCTTAAAAAGTATGATCTTTTCTAGAAAGTGCAAACGGAGAAAAAGTTCTTAAAATCACTCAAAGAATACGTGACAATGTTTCCAGAAAGTTTTAAATTATTTTTTTGATTTTGCAATTTGCCAATTTTTGAAAAATTAAAAAATTGCTCCAAAAAGTCTAAGAAAATTCAGGCGAATGCTTTGTTTGATTCTAACAACTTTTTATACCCAAGAAAAAAATTCACAAAGGTCATCATTTTGGATCATGTAAATTTTCAATGATGACTTTTGAGAATTTTTTTCTTGAGAACCATGAGCTTATAGCAAAATTTATCAAGAATAAAAAGTTGTTAGAATCGAACAAAAAATTCACCTGAATCTTTTTAGAATTTTTTGAGCAATTTTTTAATTTTTTAAAAATCGACAAATTACAAAAGCAAAAAAATAATGTAAAACTTTCTGGAAAAATTCTCACGTATTCTTTGAATGATTCTAAGAACTTTTTCTCCTTTTGCACTTTCTCGGAAAGATCATACTTTTTGAGAAAAAAAAAATCATGAATGTCTTCAGAAAAATGTTGTCATCAACGAGCCTTTTTGAATACACTAAGATAAAAAACTGATCTCGGAACCATGTATTCTGAAAGCTTAGGTATTTATTCCACCGGTTATTGAGGTTCTAAGCAGATTGCACACTGAAAACCATTTGGAAAACTCGATTTTATAAAAAGAAAATTAGAAAAAATCGTGTTTTTTTTTATTAGACGATATTTTTCCATAATTAACAACATTTTATCACATTTCCATACCCACCATCGGAAAGAAGAGATCATAAGCTTCAAAAATATGTGTCTCTCAATTTTTTATACCTTCAACTGCATGAGTTATAATTACAGAAAGAGTGGTGTACCCAAAGGGGCATTTTTGGCGTTAACGGGTTTAGAGAAATTCTTTAAATTTGAACACTTTTAAATTCAAGATTTTATACATTAACGATTTCAAATTCTACTTTAAGAATTGAGCAATTATAAGTTAAAACCATAAAAAATTTGAATACTTTCCGCGTAAAGCTATATAAATTGTGAGCACTTTCAAGGATGAGAAATTTTAAACAAATTGTTCGAAATTAAACGATATCAAATTGTCACGATCAAAATTTCACATTGAAAGCCTCAGTATAGTAGTGGCGCTGGCAAATATACTCTCAACTTCTTTTGTTACCTCGGTTTTTTTTTTTTAGATTTGGTGAAATGAAAGGCCACAAAAAAGTGAATCATGTGTAGATAATTGATATATTTTTGAATTTGGTGACTTTTAACCATAATATTTCATGTTAATATGGTTCTACTTTTTTATTTTCTTATGTTACGAATAGGCATTTCCAACCAAGCATTTTCCTTCGTGACTTTACATTTTTGGCGTTCGAAATGTTATAAATTTTGACACTAAGCATCGATATAAAATAATTGAATGTGACAGTATACCTGTAACTCTTTCTTTCAGCTCAAATAATTCAGCCGGGGATAAAAAGCCTCTCCCAACAGAATATACGTAACACCAATTCCGTAACTCTCGCTCAGGTATACAAAAAAAGATAAAGGATAACGTGAATTTGAATGGGTAAAAGTTAAATATAACCTGTTTAAAAAAAAATAGGGAGTATTTTATTGTTACTTCCCTTTTACTAGGGAGGGCAGGCGATACAACTTGTTGGATCTCAGAGGCCGCGATTCAGTCAAATGGCACGTCAAGTTCAACCCAATAATCAGACGAAACCGACCGTTTTACCAAATCAATTGGTAACTGTTGCTAAACCCGTGTCGGCGAGTCAACTCATTTTAACTGGTAACAAGCAAGTTTTAACTCCCATTATGGGTAAGTATTTACCCCCATCTGCATTCTACTAATACGAATGAAAATAGGGTTCGAAAATAACAAATTTTGATTTACTTTACAGCGGCGTCGAACCCCATGTTAATGGCATCTCAAGTAACGCCTTCTTCCCAATCAGTACCTGGAAATAAACAAACCTTAATTACGAAGTCTTTACAAGTCAGAACTACTTCCACTGGACAGTGTAGTCCACAGACGCAAGGTATCAACATGGCTACATTGTCGCAACAGCAAGTACGTTTCCCCTCTTTTTGTAAAGAGGAATTCATGTAACTTTCGTATTCTGCAATTTTATTAGCATAGAGTTGCGGATAGAAACATTAAGCCGGATAAATTCTTGACATTGTAGGCCCAGAACGAAGCCCATGTTTCGTTTTCCCCACTACCCCTCCTCCCTCAGCTGAAAGCGTTAGACGGAAGTTTTCGGTCCTGAGTGAGGAGGCGCAGTAGTTGAAACGAGATATCTGGCAAATGAGTAAAGAAATTAAGATTTTTATAAAAACAATTGTATTTTTATTTTATTTTTAATGTAAAAAAGTTCTTTCAAGACATTGTTTTGCTTTCAGAAGCAAATAACGCGTTTTCTGTCGTCAATGCAGTCTTGAACCTTTTAATCCTTCTAACGGAACAGACAATTAATGTATTTGGAGTAGACAGTTTCAATTGGCATAGTACTGTAATTAGGAGAAAATTTTTTTTATAAGATCAACTTCAGGGGAGGTTTTAAAATTCTATTAAACCTATAAATTCTATGACGGTAGTCTTTTTCAAAGATAGTTATTTGTTCTTTGGGCCTTCTTTTTTTGGAGGCTTCGAAGTTGACATTTCAGGTTTCGCGCATAACTTTTTACATGTTCTCAGGGGACTTATGAAGAATTAATCAATTTTATGATAGGGGAAATCGATTCCATCGCCACTTGTTCGAGTTTCACGACCACTTACCTCTTCACAAGTCAAGAGGCTTAAAGAGTGGTTGCTCTCGTGAAGTTGAATAAATAGAGTTCTTTGCTGATGTTAAAATCCCATTTGGCAAATGAGCAATTTCGAGGGAATTTCTCCTATCTGGACAGGCTTTTCATAAACCATAATACGTTTATAGTCGTAATAAAAATTTACATTCCCTGAACTGACTAATTTATTGAGTATTTAAATAGTGATTGTATTTTTATCAATTTCTAATTTGGAGAGACGACAAAAGACCTAAAACAACTTTTTTGTCCGTTGAGAAAACATTTTTATTTAAATCGCAAGTTTGTGTGTGCCTAGGCCCCCACCTGTTGTATCTCGCGCTTCGCGCTCGGCCATTGTACATTAGGGTGGCTCAAAAAGGCTTATATTTTTTATAGGGAAACGATCCCCCATGTAAAAGGCATGGGGAAAAATCACTTTTTTGAGTTTTTGGAATAATTTTTTAAGGTTTGAGAAAATGTGACCGGAAATTATGGGGGCCTTTAGAGAATTATCCAAAGAAGAATTTCATGTATCATATATATGGGTTTGACACCACTAACACACCCCCACGAGTACCTGAAAACTACCCTTAAAACAGAAAATGTAAGTTCTTCATGAAATATTTATTATCTAATGGAATATTTATTATCTTTGGTTAATTAATTTTTACTTATTTAAACAAATGGAATTTATTTAAAAATTTGTTTTCGAAAATTTATTATTGTTTTCTCTTAAAATTATTACTGTTAGTCTAGTGGAATATATAATAACATTGCTTCATTAATTTTTATTTGTTTAAACAAATGGAATTTGTTTAAATAATTTTTTTAAATTCGGTTTTCCCTAAAAATAATTACTACTGGTCTAATGGAATATATATTGACATTAGTTCATTCATTTTCAATTATTTAAACAAAAGGAATTGGTTTAACTAACTTCGTTTCCATTTTTTAAAATAAAAATTCTTACTGTTGTTCTAGTGCAGGGGTCTCCAAAGAGCGCTCCTGGTATCTACTAGCGATCCCAGGCCAGTCGGTCGGAGCTACTCGGCTCTTGACCCAGAACTGTCAAAATTCTTTACCTGACTTTAGCCCCTTAGAACCCTTAAACTCGAGATCCTCCATTAAATTGAAAACTTCACGCTAAAATTGGAATCTTCACGGTAAAATTGAGAATTAAGAAATAAAATAATCAATGTTTAGTTTTTGTTACTATAATAATATTAAATGAAATAATTAATGCAATTTTAATGTTTTATACTCACAATTCAAATTAACTGAAAATCAATTTGTTTATGAATAATTAAAAATTTTATTTTAAAGTTAAGATTTAAGTCGATCAAAAATATATCTTAATTTTACAGTTATTATAATTACATAAACAATTATATTCCAATTAATTAAAGTAATTTAAAATAAGAGTCCTGGTATTAAAAACAATCCATTTTTACATCCATAATAAGAAATTTTGGAATATTAAGAGTTTATAGAAATTGTTAAAGGGACTTAGATCATTTATAACGTTATCAAATCTAGCATATCAACAAAAAATAAATAAATTACAATTAAAACTCCTCGGAAAAAATACTTGACAGAGGTTTTGTATAACTTAACATCTTTAAAACTAAGAAATTTGGAATACTATTAATATGAATGATTAAACATTTCTACCAATTTCCAGCAGTGACTGAATTCCTAACTACAGGCCTCGAACTCACCACACTATTAAACTATTTTAAACTTTTTTGAAAAAATGACACTGTTTTTCTACAATTTCGAAAAAAATACACGAAATACACTATTTTCAGATTTAAAAAAGTCAAATTTTCAACTAAACAAATTAATTTTCAACAAAATGCATAAACTTTTATGCAAATAGTTGAATTTTCAACTAAGATCAATTTCTATCAAAAAGGGCGAATTTTTAACAAATTACATACATTTTCTACTAAATAATTTGAACAATTGATGTGATTATAGTACAAATTTTAATTATTTTTTCATTGCATTTTTTCTAAACAAATACTTTCATTTTGAAATAAAAAATATCAATTTTTACCACAAACTAAAGAAGTTAAATTTTCATTGGGAAAAATTAAATTTGAATAAAAAAGAAAACAAATTTGTGCAAATCATTTTAATTTTCTATGAAATATGTAGTCGAAATTTTAATCTAAAATAATTGCATTTAGATATTTTTCAATTAAAAAACAAAATTAAAAATTTTGAATGCTTTCAATTTATTTGGGATTATTTATTTTTATAGGGAAATTGATAAGTTTACAATTGGAATTTTCAAAACTTGAACCGCCTCTGATTGGAAATTATTTTTATTTCAAAGTTAAATTTTTCTTAATAATTCTATTTTGAACGGTTCAATTAGCTTTGAATTTTTAATGATAAAATTTAATACAAGATTTGCATTATTTATGTTGCAAAAATTCATTTGTAAACAACTATCCGCAATTAGTTAGTTAAAAATTTGAAATACTTTAAACCAAATCCCTTTTGTTACAAGTTCCGTTATATTATAGCAGAAAAAAGGTCCTCCAGGTTCAACTCTTAGAACCGAGCCCTTCTGAGATTTTTTGTGTGGGGTCATAAATTTTATCTCAGTTTACCATCGAAAAAAATTGGTAGCTCTTCAAAAAGGTCGAGCGTTCCTGGGTCACGCTGCACCTGTGGATTGTGGAGACCCTTGGTCTAGTGGAATATTTATCAGTAATAATTAATAACTAATTAATAATTAATTTAATAATAATTAATTTATCAATAATATTTAAGTAATAATTTTTATTACAAAAATTTTGTTTAAATAAAATTAATCAAACAATGTTGATATATATTCCACCAAAGAAATATTAATAATTTTTAATAAAAAATTATTTACAGGAATTCTATTTGTTTATAAAATTGAAAACTAATGAACCAATGTTAATAAATATTCCACTAGACCAATAGTAATAATTTTTAAGGAAAAAAAACGAAATTTCAAACAAAATTGTTCGAAACAAATCCCGTTTGTTTAAATAATAAAACATTAATTAACCAACGTTAAACAATATTCTACTAGACTAAGGGCCGGTTCCACCAACCTCAGTTAAATCATTGGTTAACTGACAGTGGGTTAAATGTAATGCCATAGTTAAGTGTCGATTATCCTGTCGTGCTTTCCACCACGTTTTTGGAAGTCCCGGTTATCTAACCAGATAGAGGTTTCGAAATAATTCCTATTTTACTTTTAACCATTCGCGTGATTGGCTACTTGTCGGTCGAGTGAAAAGCAAAGCAATATGGCCGTGCGTGCCAAATTCAAACAAGGTTCACTCCACGTTCGTGACCACACTAATCTAAAAAAAGTGAATTTGTATGCGTTTTTTGTTCATGTTATACTTCTGTTTGATTCGTGTTCTCTGTAATATAATGGAAGAAAATAAAGTGAGATCGCCTAATTTTCTTCTTAATGCTCCTTCGATTGGATTCAGCAGATCATTTACACAAGCTTTTCTTAAGCGAAACCTCATTTGCAGCCCCATGCCATTTTTCTGGAGGGCTGTGGAAAATATTTTTCATGAGAGTTGACGGTAGCCGTGTGGCGGCGCCAGCTATGCAGTTGGCCTAGTATTCAAATATTGCACGGCGAAAGTGTTGAAAAAAATGTTTTTCAAACGAAAATAATTTTCTAATAGTTCTGGGTAAAAGATAATAATCTTTAAGATTTTTTTATTACCTTCTGAATAAAAAATAATTAGCGAAAATCGTAAAATTCACTGCTTTTACACGTAAATCCCAATGCATTTCTACTAACCACAAAAAATCATTATTCTCGCGCAATCAAATTAAACATATAATTATTTGTGTAATTTTTAGGTATCCGGAAAGAAAATAGTTTAAATTTTATAACATTTTTTGTCATATTGTATAATACATATACCATAATATTTATTTTATTTATTAATTTAAATTCATTCTGGATTTTCAAATATATTAATAAACATATTATGTGTCTTAATGAACACAATGTGCTTCCTTGTCTAATAATATTATATGTTATTTCTAGTTCAAAAAATGAACCTTGTTAAAATGATTTATAAAATGGAGGAAAATATGATAATGTTAATTATAACTAATTTTGGAAAAGAACTCGAGGTGAACTTTTGATAAAAATATTTCGGGTTTTCTGTATTTGACAATAACAATTTAGAGTTTAATGTTTTTTTTCTCTGTAGGTAAAAGTTGCAATTCTTATTTAATTCTAATGCCGAATCGCTTTTTTATTCCTTAAAAGATTTTATGCAAATCTCATTGGCAGTTTTTATTTATTTTTTTTTTTTACAAAAATAAAGATTTTATAATCCCTAAATGAAATTTTTGATCTAAAAACGTATTGATGAGATTTGCGGAGAACCTTTTCAGGAATAAAATAAGCCCTACATGATTAAGATTGAATAATAATTGCAACTTTTACCTAAAGTGAGAGAGAAAAACATTAAACTGTAAAAACTACTGTTAAATAAACAATGAAAATGGTAAAATATTTATTTTAAAAGTTCACATTAAGTTCCTTAGAAAACCAGTTATAATTAACAATAAAATATTTTCCTCGATTTTATAAATCATTCTTAACAACGTTTATTTTTTAGCTTGAAATAACTTTAGTTCATATTCAATTTAAAGACAAGTATAATTAAAATTCCCTTTCGCTCTTGAATCTTAGGCTAAATTTCATGAAAATAGTTATGACGAAAAAAAATGTTTTAAATGAATTCATTAACATTAAATTAAATTTTGTTGTCTATGTGTAATTTTAGTTCATTTTTTAAACTCTGAACGCTCTCAATGTCTTTAAATTTTTTTTTCAATTTTTCTTAAAATATTTTAAAAACAGAAAAATTTGCCTTCAAGGCTCCCAGATTATTTTTCGACATTTTTTTGGAAATACTTTGAAATCTTTTAGAAAAATAATTTGACATTTTTCTGGAAATCTAAAGAAAAAATTTGTATTCGCTTGAAACCTTCCGTAATTTTAATGCAGCTTCCTGTTTCAAAATCTTCAACAATCTATATTGAAAAAATTGAATTTTTCGCAAGTTTAAAAATAACTTGGAATTATTTGAATAGTTGAAAATATTAATTGAGCATAATAGAATTTTTTTGTAATTTTGATTCAATTTTCGTTTAAAATCGCTTCTTCAAAATAAAGGAATCATTAAAAATGTTGGCAGGAATCTTGGGACAATTTTATTGTTCTCCTAAAACCTTTAAAAATTCTTAAAAGGCTTTTCATTTTTTTTTCTAAATCATCAAAAATGTACATTTCGTTTTAAATTTTTCGGAATCTTCTCAAGATATTAATTTTTTTCGATTCTTTTCAAAACTAACTGAAGCTTCTATAAATTAAAAAAAAAAAAATTAATCCGAAAAAATTGTTTTACATATTTCAGATTTTTTTTCGACATATTTTAAAATCTTCAAAACTTAGAATTAACCTTTTAAAATAATATCTGAATAATTTTGAATTTTCCTAAAGTCTTATTGTCCGTTTAATAGCAAAATTTAAAAA
>NC_046661.1:36040006-36047640 GCF_010883055.1 Belonocnema kinseyi | reverse complement strand
TATAAAATTTAAAAAGGTACTATAAAGTTATAAAAAATTTATAAAATTTCATCCATGATAAACTTGATTCTATTTATTATAATACAGTCATCAAAAACTGTAAAATAATTTATATCTTCATTAAATTATTCTTTACCAGACATAATTTAAACATTCGAAATGAAAATAAACAATGATTAATAATTATTTTCTGTAGATTCGATGAGACAAATCATAATCAATAATTCAAAACCTACATGCACTGATACACGAGAATAAATGAATGTAAAATGGAGAAAATAGCAATTTGGAAATTATTTTGAAAACTTGGTTCCTATGTTGCGATTCCTTATTTAAAATAAGATCCTTTAGTTCATGTTTAATTTAAAAACAATTGTAATAAAAATTCCCTTTTTGTCCTATATCTTAAGCTAAATTTCATGAAAAGAGTTATGCCGAAAAGCAATTTTATAAATGAATTCATTAAAATTCATTAAAATTATTTACAATTTATAATTTTAGTTCATTTTTTTAAACTTGGAAATATATTCAGATATCATTTTTTTTAATTATTTATTGGAAAATGCCCAATATTCACAGTTAATATTAACAATAAAATAATATTTTTTAAACGAGAAAAATTCTCCCGATTTACAATTAAAACAAACGCACTTCGCGATTTTTGTTCAAAATTTTAACACTGCGTATATTTGATCTAAAAGCAGTTTTTCAGTTTTCTTTCGCTTAGAAAATGGAAAAGATGTCGAAAAGATCACTCAGAATATTCAAAGATTATTTAATACTGTCAGTAAATTACTTTTAATGCCCATATGTCTAATAGATGAAATTCTTCGTTCGATAATTCTCTACAGGTCCCCATACTTTTCCGTCACATTTTTTCAAACCCTAAAAAATTATTCTAAAAACTCAAAAAAGTGATTTTTCCCCATGAATTTTCCATGGGACACTTAAAGTCAAAACCCGAAACTTTTAAAATAAAAAATTATGGAATTTCTTTTTTCGGATTTGGAATAAAATGGAGGGGATCGTTGTCCTCTAGCTTGCAAAAAAATTTTGACATGCATTTTTGGACCACCCTATTGTACATCCTCAACGGTTTTGCATCCGACTTTCAAAATTAAAGGTCAAACCATCACCTACTGAAATTGGGTGATTGTGAATTCTCTTTTGTTAAAGCTCCTTTGGAATTAACGAAAATATTCTCATCAGGTGTATCGTGAGCAAAAAAGGTTAAAAGGAAATTTCCAGATCTAATGAAAAAATAATTTTGTTATTAAACATATTATTGTACCTTTGTCTTTTTTACAAACATTTAATTTGTTTATTTATAATGTCATTTTTCACGATTAAAACAAAAACTTTAACTCCCATAAAAAAATGATTAGCAACAAATTTGTATATATTTTTTGGATAAAGAATTTTTATCTTCGTTTTTCTTTTTTATATCTTGCATAGTTTAGCCGCAAATTTTTTGATATGAGCAATTTTGCTTCACAATCTTTTTTTTATATCTCGTATAGTTTTAGTGGAAAATGGAATTGTTTGTTTTCTAAAAAACATTTTCGATTGATAAAACCAGAACGATTGGTACAAAATATCTGGTTAACGTACGTGTTCTTTCTGTGTATGCCTTAAAAACGTGTACCAAAGCTCAATCCAATTTGATCAGTCCTTCGAAATTTATCGTGCCTGCAGACTACAGACAAAGTACAGAGAGACCACAGTCTCAGAAATTTCCTCTGAACAATAAAGGAATACTTTTACTGTTAAAGTGGCATCGTTTGAGAATTAAGTTTGAAAACAAATCTTTTAACGGTTAAAGTGCGAGTCAATTAACCCAGAATCCTTTCAACGATAAGCTACTCTACTTTAAGGCTCTATGTAAAAAAATCAATCTCTGGTTGAATTTTTGGAAAAAGAGCTATATTTAAATAGAATAATTATTTATATGCTAAATTAATTTAAAATTTTCTTAACGATAGCGATGCGGAGATAATTAATATCAAAGTTGACTACTTTAACATGTAGTTCATGAACAGTGCATAGGCACTCTCCACATTTTAATTTATGGTAATTAAACGCTCTGGTAGACAAATAAAAAAATTGTCAGTATTTGGGCTGCTTGAAAATACAAATTTAAAAAAAAATTATATCAAGTTTTTCCACCACGCAGTTTCATAGATAATTCAATGAAAAACATTGAAATTTTAATCACTTTCAAACTGATAAACCTAACAGTATCGCATAGCTGCAACACTGTTCCCTCTCTCCATCTTATATGCTATACCAAGCTATTCAAACGCACATGGCTGTTGATCAGCGATGATTACTTTTTAATTGTGAAGTTGCACGATCTACGAGTCTGCCGCTGGCATAGTAGTGGTAACCCCACAGAACTCTACTATTTGTACGGGAATGGGATTTGCATACAATCTTAACGCGAAGAAGGTGCAGTTTAACGGTGAAAATAGGACGTACCTTTATCGAAAAATAATGTACACTCATGAGTCCATTTAATTCAATTTTGAATAGCTGCAACTTTCTAATTTAATATATCAGCGTAGTTCTGAATTTACATTTATTCGTTTATTAATGTAATGGTTTACAGCTCCAGCAACTGCAGCAGATGGCCGCACAGCACAAAGCCGCAGTGGCAGCGGGCAATTCTCCAAACAGAACTCACATTCAGCATCAGCGAAACTCGGCCTCCGGGGATGATCCTCTTTGAATTCATGGTAACTTCGAAATTCAAAGTTCGCTCCGTGCACGCATAATAATTAGATGTCGTCTTTCCAAACGACAATGCGGATGAATCAGCAAATCAATTTTCCGAGGAACAGCTGATAAATTGTATCTATTTTTTGAATCATTGAATCGCAACGTTCGAAGATATATACACTATGACATTATTACAAATAAATAAATGAATTATGTGCGTGTTCAATAGGGAATGGAAGTCGTAAAGATATTGGATGAATCGACATTTGCCTCGTGAGATTGTACTTTGAGGAAGGTTTCAATTATTGTAGATAACATATTATACATACAATATACGATTTGTTTTATATTAAAGAGAAAACGTAATACGCTTGATAATTTTATTCATCACCTGTTCTTTCTTTTTTCATAAGAGGAGAGTGCATTTAATTGTTAACTATCTGAAAGTCATTTTAAACAATTTTCATTTTTGCCACACTTATGTTCAAACTGGAAAATTGCTCCAAGATTTGACAAGGCTGCTACAGGTCAGGGAATTGTCGGCGAACTTAAGTTGATGTTTATGGAATTCGATTTGACTCTCTGAATTTCTTAATTGAGATTTTGTAGCAACCCGCTAATCTGGACCTTGAATTTTAACCCACCAGCTGCTTGCAGTACCGTATGTTACCATGCTTTTTATCTTTTTTAAATAAGTTAAGTTTAACTTATTTAATTAAATTATTAGTTAAATTAGTAAATTAGCTAAATAGTTTAAGTTACTTAAAGTAATATAGTTGACACATCGAAAAAGAGTTGAAAATTCGCGAAAAAAACTTCCGCAGCTGACGGGTTAATTTAGGCTGAAATTTCGAAGATGCCTTGAATTGTTGACTGCTGGAGTTTCCTTTTGGATCCTGAAGAAAAACTTGAAAATGATTGTTTGGTCAAAGCAATAGACCACTTTGTATTAAAATTTTTCTTTAAACTGTGATTTTGGAATATCTCGAAAGGTATTGGTTTAAGTAAACATTGTAAAAAAAGTTGTAGGTCTTCGAAAAAATAGACATCTTTTTTGTACTTTACTTCTTCTCTATACTTAAAAGATTTCGCAAAAAATAAGGAAATAAAACATTTTATGATAGCTTGCACCTCGTGCGAAGAAATGAAATTTTCTGGGGAACAAAATTGAGTGGCCAGAAACGAAAAGGGTCCGAGCGCTCGAAAACGCGAAAAAGTTTTGTCCAAACGTCTTGTGATATCAAAATTTCGAAATTCAAAGAATGAAATTTATAAAAATATTTTCTTGTAGAGAATGACAAGATGGAACTTTTTTTTCTTTAGAGTTTTTCAATCCGATTTATATTTTTGATAATAAAAAGAAAAAAGTGATTAGAAAATGTTGCCAAATTTAATTATTTTTTGAAACATAAATCGTCTCAACTCAAACAAATATTATCGAAGCTTTCTGAAATTTGGTATACACATGCATTATACCCTAGCGATACCTACGATGTGGATAATTAAGTTAAAAATGCTAATTGTTCAATAATAATTAATTAAAGAGTTTATCATTTAATTGCTTTCTAAGACATCGTATGGGTCAATCTGATACCCAATGAAGCACATGGCTTCGTTTAAATCGAGAGGAGGAGACTTCAAAGAAAGTAAACTTCCTGAGATGTGTTTTGACGAAACACGAGATTATGTTTTTGAACGCTAGAATTTAATATGTGTAATTCACTTTATTCCAGAGAATCGATTTATTTGGTTTCCAGCCGCCGTGATAACTGTATATGAAAACTGTAATTAATAGTTCAACAAAACGAACCTGTAGTTGGTGAAATTAAAATAAGTTCACGGTATGCAGATTTATTTGAAATCAATTACATTTTTGTGTCATTTCACAAATTTAAATTATATGTACTTATTCTTCTAGTATTTAGCTATATGTTTGAATAATTAGTAAAGAGTTGAATCCAAATTGGAATGTGAGAGTAGAGTTGAATTTATGTGATAGATAAAATAAGAAATATGAGAATGTTAAATAAAAGGAAAATTTGGGTGAAAAGGATTCGAGATTCCGAGAGAAATGAAGTCAAAAGCAATTTAATTATTGCTATAATTTTTCATCTAAAAAGAAAAATAATTTGGAAAGAGTTTTTTTTTATATTGACTTTTAGTTGGGATTTAAACATGTTTAAAAACGAAGACTGCCTAAAGTAGATCTAAGCCTAACAGAGGTTAATGATAACTTGAACTGTTAGTTCAAAGTCGATCTAAACCTCGAGGAGTCATGATAACTTGGACGGTTGATGGCCCAAAGTTTATCTAAGCCTACACAGGTGAATGCGGGCGTGAACACCGTGTTCGGGCTGGGCTAGACCTAAAGGTTAATGAGGACTTTGGCATCATTTTCGTGTGCTAATTCATATGCGGCAAAAAACTCCCGTGCTTTAGTGAGCCAAGCTTCCACATAAGGGAAGCTACTCGGGCACACGGGGAGAACACAAGTCTATACAAATTTCACAATTCACATATACGCACAACTCATATTCTTAGCGCGCGCCTACATACACATATACACATTCACACACTTTATATATGAATTATATGTTCGACGGTGACGTGCTCTCGATCCGTGGCCTATCGGCAACATAAGAAAAAGACGCGAGAAGGAGAGAGAACTAAAACTCATAGACAAGGGAAAATGGGAAAGAAGTAAGGAGATAAAGGAAGAAATGTTCGAGGGGATTATCAAGCGAAACAATAAAATGAGTTGCACCAAAGAAACGGGGCTTTTTTGCTATCTGGCTCTCGATCAGTTAAGTAACTCTAGCTAAGCTTATTTTGGATTTTTTACGTTTTTGATCAAGCGAGATCTAACTTTGATTGTATTAAGAAATTATTGTCATCAAATTCCATAATTTACATTCTTGTGAACTCGAAATTGTGTCACTAAATTAAAATCAAATTATTTTGATTTATGTTTTATCATCAAACTAATTTATCCCGGTTCCTATAAGAAACACTGATCTTTGAGCAATTGTGAAAATAGTTGTTAAATTGATCACAACAGTTTTACATTGTCATCATTTCTCCCTTTCCGCTGACTCGCTTCACCCCATGTTTATCACCGTACCGAATCGTTGTTTTCAGACAGTACAGTACTCGTTGGGTAATCGTTCAGTACACCAGCACCCGTTCGTTTATCATTTTATCTATCAAATTCAATCACTCAGTACGTGAGGAGCTTCGTAGCTGCCGATCGCCTACTTGAAATGTATCGAATAAACCCCACTGATTCCTACCGAGGGAATCAGGATGCATAAAACACCATCGCGACCGAGCTAGAGAACAAACGATTCGGGTCTGACGGCGTGTGAGTGCGAAACCATCGCCGGTTCGCCGTGAACATCGATAATCGCAATCCGCAATCGTTTTAATTCATCAATGTAATTCTCCTTGTGTTAACTTTCAATAAATCAGGGTATTATATAACGCAATGGCTTTTTCCCTCAAAAACGTGTTTCATTTCAAATTCCTTTGCATCGAACGATAGGGGATAAGGGTTGTTTTTCCATAAAATTAACGGGGATCTTCCGGTGTGAGTGAAACGGATGCGTGACAAAACGCAAAAACGACAAAGCGCCCGTCTAATGAGAGACGCGCTCCGTGAAAAGGCCCGCGAATCAGAGAGCGACTCGCTGCAGTCACGGATCCGAAAATAAGTCGCTGAAACACCTAAGGCTAGACGATTCAGCCCTAGACTGGCGCCAGAAAAGGAATCTGCTTCAAGCCTGGCGCCCGGTTCGCTCCGTTTTGGCGTGCTGTTCTGGCACCAGAGTCTGTCATATTAGATCGTGGCCTAGACAGGTCATGATATACACCAGACAAAATTAAAATAATGTAAAATGGTACTAAATAGGTTTCTGTCATAGTTTTACACTATAATTTAGTCCTTTCTGAGAGAATATACTGCGGAGACGTCACAAAATTTCAGGAGACACTGAAATGTTAAAAACATGACCTCTTTCCATGTAAGATTGCATATTTGGGCATGCGTAAGGGCGGGAAAAATTCAAAAATTTTCTCTTTAGTTTACATTTTTAAGTAATTTGTATAATCTATAATAATTAAAATTGAATATACTTGAATTTACTTTATCTATGCCAGAGCCGAATAAAGGTGTGTGGGGGCCCGGGGCAGGAAAATAGTAGGGGCCCTTTAAATTAATAAATATCCATGATTAATTTCATTTTTACGTTTGAACAACAAATTAACACTATTAAAATACATATTTTTTGTCATTAAGTGAATGACACTTTACGTGCTTTCTTAGAGGCAAAATCATCAATGAAAATTTTATTTTTATAGAATTTTTTAATCCACGGTTTGTGGAGGCCCTCATCATGGGGCCCCGATTGTCCCGCCACTGAATACGATAAAAATTCTACATTGAACACTTAGTATCCGAAAAATATTAATTTTTTGTATTCACTTATTGTTCTAATCTAGTAAAAACAGAACTAAATTTTGTTTTAAGCCCAATTTAAAATTCAACTTAAAAATGCTACCTGCTTTCACAAGTTCGCGACAGTGGACAGTCCCTAACTTATCTGCATTTTCCTATTCAAATCTACTTGCAGACACTTTCCATTCACCACAATTAAATAGTGAAGAATGTAATCTTCATTATACAATTCGTCGGACTTGATCAAACATCAATTGTGTGATGCAGATTCGTTTCTGTAAAAGGGAACCTGCACTTCTCCATTCGGTGTGGCATCGAAAGAGTCACAAAACAATTGAAATGCAACTTTGTCAATCTGGAATTTTAAGATACACATTTCAAAGCGCTCCAATTCAATTGTTTCTTTTTTCTTCGGTTGCTTCAAGAATCCTTTCTGTACGTTCCTTAGTTTCGGAGATGACAC
>NC_046661.1:36035595-36039906 GCF_010883055.1 Belonocnema kinseyi | reverse complement strand
GCACGGTTTTCACACCTCCGCTTGGGGGTTAATTCCTTCGGGATCACCCCTGGACAATTGTCCGCGACTGCCTATTTATTTTTGTAACCATATTCAGCAGAATCCCTTGGTACAGGGACCCTCTATCCGTAACCCGAGGACGCGTTCGGTAGCTTTGTCATGGGCCCTTCGGTTTGATTCTAGAGGAATCAAAACCGAACCGAATGATATATATATATATATATATATATATATATATATCCATATTATGTACACCTGGAAAACATAACCTGAAAATCGACGTATGCATGAAATTAAGAATCACGCAAAAGATCCAAATCGCCAATTTCTTCAATTTCTTTCAAATGGGGAGCAAGATATAAATAGAAGACCACTGAAGTCTTCCGAAGCCTTCAGATCGGCAATCATCGTACAGCAGAACTCTGAGATCGAATCGTGCATTTTCGGCTTACATACGAACTCATAGTGGTAATCATGCACTTTCTGTTTTGCGGCTCCCAAACGGTAGGTATGGTGGGGGTAAATTTCATCCACGATCTGGCAGCTCTGGCCGCAGGACCGGGAAACCAGGAAAACCGGGAAATGGCTGGGTATTTCATATGGCCGGGGAAAACCGGGAAATGACAGCGAAATTATTTTTTGACCGGGAATTTTACAGAATTTTCAGAATAAAAATTTTGTCAAACTTTGGTTTCAACTGTTTTTTAAATAATTTGTTAAATTGTAATCTTTATAAATTATTATATCATTCACTTTAGAATGCTTCATTTAAAAAATCTTTCACTTTAAGAATTTTCCATTTTAATTTTTAAGCATATATTTTAATTTAAAGAATTTTAAAAGGCAGCTTTAGCGGCTTAAAATATTAAAAATTAGAAGTTTTTAAAATCGAAGAGTTTTTTATAAAAAACAGGGTGGCCGCCAGACCGGGGAACTGGGAATTTTACGAATTTTCAGAAGAAAAATCTGTTCAAGTTAGATTTTGACAGTTTTTTAAATAATTACAGTGCAGTTTTGTGGATTTAAACAATTAAAAATTAAAAGCATCTGAAGTTGAAAATTTTTGATGAAAAACAGTTTTATTTTATCAACTGTAAATATAAATTAAAAAATTGTTTTAAAAATGGATCTGTACTCTAAGTATAGAAATCTAAACAATAATAGATTTGACCAAACAATTCTAGATCCGTTCAAAATTTGAGAATTTCCAGATTGTAACTGTTTCAATCCGAAAGTCTTGATAAGAATGAACTATTTTCAACTTAAAAACAAATCCATACTATTACAGTCATAATAAAAGGTTTTTATTAAATTTAAAATATTGCGAGTCTAAATTATTTCAGTTTTATTTCATTTAATTTGAAATTTTTTAATGTAGAAAAAGAATAAGTATTTAATGTTTAGCAATATTTCACTTTTCATTTAAGACGAGTAAATTGAAACCAAATATTTAAAAGAGAACAATTTGAAACTAAATTGTTTTACATAAAAAGCTTTGAATCTTTAGATTTTCGAAGAACTTTTGATCTTTTAGCGTTACAATTTGAATTGTTCTATTTAAAAAGTGTTTAATTTATGAGTAAAATTCTTTAATTTTGATGCATAAATAACAATTTTTGAAAATTCATCAAATTAAATGAAATCTTTAAAATCCTTCATGTTCTTCTTTGATCATTTTTAAATCTCTTAAAACCTTCTTCAACTTTCTATTACAATAATTTTTCAAAGTGAAAAATCATTTTCAATTTTCCTACGAATCTTAAGAAAATTTTTATTCTTTTGTAGTGTTTCAAATTGTTAAAAAAATTCTAAATTTGTTGTTTGAAATCTGCAAAAATGTAAACTTTATTTTTAATTAAGCTGTAAGTATTTCAAATTATTTCAAGTTCTAAATTTAATTCGAATCTTTTTAAAACTTCTAAATATCTCTTAATATTATTCTAATATTTGTTTAAATAATAAGTGATTATTGTTATTTATAAATTCAAATTTTTTTAATTTGCAGGATTTTCTAAAATTTATAGAAAAAAAAACAATTCATTTAAAAATATATTTCAAAGTTCTGACGAAAAATTCAAAAATGATTTTGAATTTGGAAAAATTTAAAACCATTTCTAGATTTTTTAAGATTTTGAAATAAAATTTTAAAGCTTTTGAAGGATGCCTAGACTTTTTAAAATAAAAATAATTTAACTTCTATTTTGAAAAATATTAAGGCAAAAAAATTAATTTTTAATTTTTAATGTGTCTAGCTTAAAATTACTTAAAATAACATAATTTTGTGAATTTTTAAAGATCATTGCTTGATTCTTTATTGTATACTATTGAAAATTTTAACGTGGATTCATATTTTTGGAACTAATCTCAATCTTTGAACTCTATAATTTATAAAACTTCTACATTTTCCAGTTTATTTTCATTTCACTTAAAACTGTTTAATTTAAAAGTGCTAGTACCTTCCAGTTAATACATGTAAATTATTGAGCATTTGAATACACAATTTTTGAATTAAAAACTTTTAGACTTCAATTTTAAAACTTTGGAATTCAAGGGTTCCACTTTGAATGGTTTAATTTGTTGTTTGTGGTTTATTACTGTATATGGAAAAATGTTTAGAATATAGCTTGATTTTTTAAATTTCATTGGCCGTAAGAAATGTTTGCGAACCGGAAAAAATCCGGGAAATGACCGGAAATTTTTTTTCCTCGATTAAAACGGCCAACCTGCAGTGCCCATAACATAAAAAATGATCATTATTATGTTTTATTTATTCAAAAATACTTCCTTAAGTTTGAGGACGATATGATCGACAGGAAGAGGGTGGCGAGTGACAATTTTTTCGAAGTGGGTTTTTTTGTTACAAAATACTAAACAATTCTAATACACATCGAGCTAAAATAATTGTTTCAAAATCGTATTTTTAAATTCGATTTTTATCTCCATTAAAAATAAAGACTTTTATGATCGAGCTACTTCATATGTTATTCACTAAAATATCTCGGGTGGTCTCACCATCTAAAAAGCAATAATTATTTCTTTTAAATTAAGACGATTTGCAGAGACCATAAAACCTAACCTCTAAAGTAAAACTCAGTTTTCTCCGAACTGAATGACTTTTTTATTAAACTTTTCCCCTCTATATTCTGCAATTCTACGTATCTCTGGGATGGTAAATACATTTGTTTGGTTGAGTATTTCATTGCTTATCACTATCTTGAGCCGAATAAGACAGTTTAAAAAAAAGTGTTAACCCGATTCGGAGGCGAAATTTCATTTTTTGTAAATGGCAATATGAATTTTACGCAAATTTTTACTGCTGTCAGGCACAATTTTCAATTTGCCAGTTACTCCCTCTTGCCTTTCCACTTTTTAGATATAATATGAAATCGCATTGTATCACATTAAAAATCTCTCTTATTCTTAGCAGACTGTTCAACATTACAATTAATGTTGACAAACCCCTATAATATTGCACACATTTATACGTACGCATTATATGTAAATTCAAAAGAATGTCAAAATTGTACAATATGACAAATTATTGTATAATTAATGTAAGAATAATAGATCTTACTTTTAATCCAGATCAAATACAGATCTTACTAACTTTTCTGTAAAATGTATGGACCCGCGTAATTCTATGACAAACCTCTGTCACTTTTACATATATATTCCTCAAAGAATTGTCCACCTGAGAATTATTCATTCACTGGAAAACGGAGATATTTAAAATGAAATTCATTATCATAAATATCAAAAATTGTATATACTTTTAATCCTTCTCATTCAGTAATAATTAAAAACTTACATTCTGGTCTGAATATAATTGATTTCCTTACCAATGTTCTAATACATCCATTGAAAGTTCTTTTTGAATTCATTCTTTTAATATTCTCATAATATTTCTTCATACATACTGATTTTCCTGTAACAGAACGCCGTTCAGTCTAACGCGTCAAATTCAAACTGCGCGGTCAAACTAACAAAATGGTGGAATTAAGCGGTTGCGTGAATCGAACGAAACAAGTCCCTCAAGTGGCTAGACCATGTATTTATTAGATCATGTTCCTAGCTATCACCTAGGGCACAGTCCCATGGACGTAGGAACAGTTTTGACCAATGAGGTAACTGCTAGAGCTTGTGCAGGCACCCCATTGCCCTGGCGGGCCGAAGGAACCGAGTGGAGCCTCTACAAAGTACCCGTAAAGGCCCCATTGGGTCCCCATTCGGTTCCTTTTTTACAAACTCGAAAAAACAGCAAATCAACTTTTAAATTGTTTAAATTCGGATTCTGCGTTAAAATTCCCTATA
>NC_046661.1:36030604-36035495 GCF_010883055.1 Belonocnema kinseyi | reverse complement strand
CCGATGAGGCTGCCGCCGGCAGGGGGACGCCACCCCGGGCCGGGCAGCTAGGCAGGCTCCGAGGCAGGCTCCCCGCTGCGAGCAGAAGGCTACTTTCCTCGAGTTTCGTGTACCTACCACGAATGACCCTTTCATTGTTATGAACTTGCAATAAATGAATTTATAAAGACTTAGCGCAATTAAATTTTAATTAGCTGAATAAATTTCGTGATATAATTTAAAGAAAATGAAAACAATGTTTTTGAAAATCGGTTAATATCCGAACTAATAAATAAAATATTTACAAATCTTGTGAATGCAAGAAAAGTGCGATAAGTCTTGAAGTTATTATCCGATCTTCTTCTACCCTTTTTAACGTTTATTTGATAATCTAACAAATCTAACGGAACTTATTAAAATTCTATTGATTGATATTTCACCAACTTTTCATTTTTCTCCACCGGCTTTAATTCTCTAACAACGAAAAGGTCAGCGAAGCAAGCAACCGAGCACGGACGACTAGCGTCCAGTGTCTCACTTGGGTTCCAGTATTGTGAAAAAATTTGAGGGTGTGGCCCCTGCCGCTCCCCAGAAAGTGCATAATAAGTTTGGGAATCGCTGTTCTATGGCATACGCGTCCTTTGCCTACGTCTACGGGAGGGGTGCGGCCAAGGCGAAAGCCAAACCGAAAGTGCCGGTGATTGTCTGTTTCTCGATTCTCGCGCTTGCCTTCGCCTGCCATACCTATAGCTGAATCAGGGCTGCCTATGAACGCCGAAAATATTAAAATTAATGAGGGCCTAAAATTATTATATTTATTATTATGTTAAAATTAATTAATTTCTTTTACGGTTTATTTTTAAAAGGGACATTTTCGAGATACTAAATAAATTTCAAAAGTAAATAAATTTTTAATTAATGTAGAATGTAGTTTAATGAAAAAATTTAATAAACTTAGTTAAATTAATTCCTCGTCTGGTTTCTTTTAAAGGCGAGTTTTTTGAAATACTATATAAATAAGTTTTAAAAAATTCTTGCCATATTTTAGAATTGTAGCGAAATTTCAAACATCTAAAAAAATATAGTTTTTACAAAAATAGAGAATTGAACGTTCGAATACTTCACTGTATAAATTTATTCTACACGTATTTTTAAATCCTAAAATATCTGATTATTTTTTCGCATAATTAAGGTATAACTGAAGTAATATTTACACTTCTCTGTAGTGTCGAATTGATAATTTACACTTAATTCCGAGGAAAAATTTAAGTTTTTTTTCACTACTATTTTAATTATTTATCAAAATTATATTAAATTTCTGTTTTTTTTTGTTTTTGTTTCTTGATTATTTGAAACATATAATCTTTTGCCTTATAATTTGTTTAATCACAAAAAACAATAACTAGCCTGTGCCTTGCACATTAAAATTTAATTTAAAGTTTGAGGGCAGTTAATTACTTGTAATTCTTATACTCATCAGAATTCACAACTTCGAAGAAATCCAAATAGTTTATAAAAATAATCCAAAGAATCGAAGAAATCAAAAAAATTCTAAAGAAATATAAGGCGTTTAGGGGTGCATCTCAGCAACTAAGGCTATTACAAAAAAAAAAATGGAAAAGGAAAGAATTCCAAAGACTTAAAATAATTCGATAATTTTTTGCGATCCGGGAAATGACCGGAAATTTGTTTCCTTGATTAAAACGGCCTTGATTAAACTTATAAAGCATCCATTTCGAATCAAGAATAGATAAGTTGCAATTTTCAAAAAAAGGTAATATTTAACATAAAAAACCAAATTGTCAACAAAAAAATTCAATCTTAAGCCAAAGAGGTAAATCTTGCAGAAATAGGATTTTAAAAAAACTAGATTTAACAAACACGAAAAAAGAACGGAAAAAGTTCATTTACAAACGAATCCTATTTTAATTTTCTACCATATTGTTAAATCATTAATCAAAATATAATAACTTAGAACTTAACAATTGCATTTTTAATAAAAAGACGATGTAAAAAAAATCAAGAAAATTAATTTTCGACCAAAAAGATGAATTTTCAACAAAACAAAAGAATGTTCTACCAAATAATTAAATTTTAAACTTATAAAGTTTAAATTTCTAACAAAAATGTAAAATTTCAAATTTTCCGATGAAAAATTATTTTTTAACAAAACAAGAAACCCAAAATGTTAAGAAAATTCTCACATGTTAAAAAAAAGATTAATTTTCAACTAAATCGAGGGATTAAATTTTCAACAAAAGAGTCAATCCCAAAGATCAAGGGGAGTTTAAAAATATGAATCTTTAATGATAAAGTTCTACTTTTAACCAATTCGTTTAATTTTCAATTAAAGAAGATGAATTGCGAACAAAATATTTAAATTTTTAACCACACAAATGAATTTTCAACAATAAGCTTTCAAAAAAATATATTATTTTTCAACAAAATTTTTGAATTTTAAAGCCGGGAGGAGCAATCTTAAACCAGAAAATATTAAATTAAAAAAAAATCAATTTAAATCAAAAATGAAATTCTTACCTTGTTAGTTAAAAAAAATTAATTCTTATTAAAAAAAAAAAACAAATTTTCAACAAAATAGTTACATTTTTAACAAAAGAGTTCAGCCTAAAAATGACTTTTTATCCGCAGAAGATTAATTTTCTAAAAATATAATAGCTAAATTTTCGACCAAAGAGGTGAATCTAAAACCAAAAGAATAATTTTTTTACAAAGTAGTTCAACCTTTAACCAAGCTTCTGAATTCCTAACGAAACAAGATGACTTTTTAACAAAATAGTTGTATTGTTTACATAATAATAAAATTTGGAACTGAATACTAGATTTTTTAACCAAACGAGTTGAATTCCGAACCAAAAATATAATAGTAGACTTTCTACCAAAAAGGATCCAAGCGAAAAAAACGAGAAAAGGGGGGTTTCTTAAAAACAGAGAAAAAAGAACAATTCTTTAAAAGCTAATCCACTGACCGCCAAACTCTGTTCGAACCATATTTTTTAGCATACCCCCCCCCCCCAATGCAATTGGTAATGCAGTTTACTGACGACCCCGCAAAGTTTCGATTTTTGTATTTAATGAAATTATCCTTATAATGTATAGCTTAAAATTTGTTTAGCATAAAAATACACAACAAAAAATCGACAAGACTCAGAAAACGAAATTACAACAATTAAAGCAATGACAGAGAACAAATATATTAAGACTATACTTAAGAAACTTTATTTTCAATTTTATTTATATTGGATAAAATATAAGTATTACAGAGAAAAGTAACAGCGTTTTACTTTGAAGAATTCAAATGATTTAAAAACTGAAATTAATGACAAAAATTAAAGGGCCTCTAATTTTTCTCATTCTTATCATTTATGATTGAGAAAGGATAAGAAAAGAAGGGTCCGACAAGTCGGAAAAGAAAGGACGAGTTCGTTAAACAGCCATTTCGGATAAAAATACAAATTTTGGGACCATTTTTTTATAAACAAAAAATTTTTATTTACGGCTATTAATAGTACTCAGAAGGCCAAACAATTTCTCCTGGTGACTTCTTATATACAAAAAAAAAATTCTCAGAGTTATAGCATTTTCAAAATTTTTAATATCAATCGAAAATAAAAATTATAAGCCAAACAACGTACGATATGAAAAGAAAGTAAAGAAAAACGTTGCTTTTTAAAAGACCTACAAGACTATCATAACAAATTTTTGGATTTTCTTGTAAAATTGAAAATTCTAATTTTTATTGCACAAAAAATAATGAGATATGAAAAATCCCATTTTCAACTTTTAAACCAAATGACGCAAAATACGACAAAAAGTCTCGAAGTGAAATGATAGGTTTCGAAAAATCCTACAAAATTTCTTTAAACCACTTTTCAATAGGACTCGTAATTTTGTTTTATCGTAAGTAATATATGCAGATAATCGAAAATTCCAGTATTACGCTAAAAGACGTGAGATACGTAAAAAATTTAAAAGAAGACTATACTTATTGAAACAACAAATTCAGAATATGAACAAGCCTATAAATACTGCGATCTGAAGAGATGTTTTTGTTAAAGGCGCGCTCAAACTTGTGAGCCATGGGCACAGCGTACGATGAGAATGTGCCCGCGACAATAAATAGTTCGAGTAAAATTCAAAAATACATTTTTTCAATTTTGAAATTATGGGGTTCTCAATTTTTAAAATCGGGACATAATTTACATACATAGTAAGATATATAAATTTCTATAAAATATTATATAAAAAAATAAAATAAAAAATAATTTTATTCTACAATCTTAGCGTTTCATTTTAAGTTATTTAATTCATAATTAAATACACAAACATAGAAATTTACGCATTATTGTTTACTTAACTTAATAATCGTGAGGGGGGCGGTATTCCTATAAGATTTAACTCTACATCTAAAAACTTCAAATCGCTAATTATACATGCGTGAACGCTGTACGATCATATTTATTTAAAAAATTAAATACTTTAAATTTCAACTAAATATGTTTATCAATTAAAACTTTTAATGTCTTGAAACGTATAGTTTCATTTAGTAGAATTTCTACCACTTTTTTTCAAAACAACAAAATAATATTATTCATAGACAGTAAATTTTAATTGCAAAATGACTAATTTTTCCCATAAAAGATGTCAGCTAAAAATATTTATTAGGATACAATTACATTTTAATTCAATTTAAAAGTAAATCTTATGTATCTACAGGGTGGTCCATCTAGTGTTTGGAATTTGAATCACGGATTTTATGACAGTCAAACGTCAATTGTCATTCTTGATGCCTTAAATAGTTAGTTATATGTTTGACATTTACAAAATGGGACGCTATTCGCTTGAAGAAAATTGGGAAATATTAAAAACTTATTTCCAAAGTGGTGAGTCTTCT
>NC_046661.1:36027540-36030504 GCF_010883055.1 Belonocnema kinseyi | reverse complement strand
AATTCCTATAAATTATGGAAATCAGTTAAAAATTCCTTGACATTTCAAAAAATATTTCAGGGTATGTTTCAAATTTCAAGATATTTTTAAGCGTTTTAATAAGTTTAAAAGATATTTGAAGGGAATTCCAAAGAATTTAAGCAATTTTAAAAGAGTTACTTAAAAAAATTTTTAATACTTTAGAAATCCTTATAAAAAGTTCTAGGTATTTGAAAAGATTTTAAAGGATTTGAAAAATTTGAGAGAATTTTAAAAGATTCCAAGGAATTTTCAATTGATCACAGTAATTTAGAATGATATTTTAAAGGATTTGATGTTTATTTTAGAATATTTTAATAGATTTCAAGTAATTTTGAAATTATTTTAATAATTTAGTGTGAGATTTTGAAGGATTTGAAATATTTCAGGGTATTTATTGAATTGTAAGATATTTTCAAAAGCTTTAAAAAATTTTTTTAAATTTTAAAACGGTTTTAGGGATTTTTAATATTTGAGGATGTTTTGGAAGATCTTAAGGAATTTTCAACTTATTTTTATAATTTAAAGGAATTTCAAAGAATTTTAACAACTTTAGCAGGGTTATGTAAAAAAATTCCAAAGTACTATTTTCAATTTTTGACAGTAATTTAATATGAGATTTTAAAGGATTTGATAGATATTAGGATATTTTAATAGATTCCAAGGCATTTTCAATTGATTTCAATAATTCAGTATGAGATTTTAAAGGATTTGAAAGCTTTTAAGGTATTTTTAAACTTGTAAGGAATTTGCAAGAGCTTTCAAAAATTTTTAACGGTTTTAAAGGATTCAAAATTTTTCAGGAGATTTTAAAACATTCCAACAAATTTTCAATTAATTTCAATAATTTCGAGCGATTTCAAAGAATTTTAACATTTTTTTTCTCATATTTTTTTTGGATGTTGATTCATCAATTAGTTGGATAAATTTGTTTTCTGAAAATGTAACTATTTTGTAGAAAATTTATTTTCTTTTTGGTTAAAAATTAATTTTTTTAACCAGAAATTTAACTATTCTATGTTTAAATGAAAAGTGATCGTTTTTAGTTAGAATTTTTTTGTATTTTATTGAATACTCTTCTTTCTTGGTAGAAAAATAATCTTTGTTGTTGAAAATTTAACTATGATTAAACATTAATTTTTTGCTCAGAAAATTAGTCTTCATGGAAAATAAATTTCTTTTGTATAAAGTTCATGTATTTTATTAGAAATGCCTTTTTTTGGTATACAATTTAGCTTTTTGGATGAAAATGTAATTTTTTTATTTAAAATTTTACTATCATGTTGAAAACAATTAAAAAAATTTTTTTTGTTCAGTTATGTATTTGATTATTATATATATCGATATTATGTACACCTGGAAAACATAACCTGAAAATCGACGTATGCATGAAATTAAGAATCACGCAAAAGATCCAAATCGTCAATTTCTTCAATTTCTTTCAAATGGGGAGTAAGATATAAATAGAAGACCACCGAAGTCTTCCGAAGCCTTCAGATCGGCAATCATCGTACAGCAGAACTCTGAGGTCGAATCGTGCATTTTCGGCTTACATACAAACTCACAGTGGTAATCATGCACTTTCTGTTTTGCGGCTCCCAAACGGTAGGTATGGTGGGGGTAAATTTCATCCACGATCTGGCAGCTCTGCCTGCGGCCAACCTTCACTGCATTATATTATTTTCTTAATGCAGAACTTTCCCACTTGACCTCAATTTCATTTTATTTGACACAGATATGTCACTTTTTGTCCATAGAAAGGGGTTATGAAACAGATAACCTAAAATTATAGTTAATCTGTATTTTCCTTTAGCGATTTCCAACATTATTATAATACATTTTATTAGGATTCAAATATTTTTTATACCTCACAAGTACAAGAAATTTTTATTGTTACATTTTACATTTTAAAATCCCTTACTTTTGCCGCCTTACTTACGCAAGTTGGAGAAATTAAGCAGTGGGTCCTTATTTGTTCGTTTTTTTTTTACTTGCGCGTGGCTAGACCATGTATTTATTAGATCATGTCTGGAAATGTGTACGCAAAGTTTTCAGAAATACCAGAGATGAGGTGGGAGATTGCCGAGATAATGGAATAAGAGAATGTGAAAAACATGCTGTAACGAGCGGAACTCTATTTAGGCGTGAAAAGTTGGAATATTTAAAATGTCATTTTTAAAATAGGTCTTTAACTTTTTATATATGTAAATTCAAAATTGGCGAGTCCTTTTCCACAATTAAGGGTTTGGAAACCCGACTCCAGCGATGAAATCCTTGACTGGAAATCTTCTTAAATAAAAATAATTAATTCAATTCAACGTTAAAAAGAAAGATAATAAAACTGCAATTTTTATTAGTGAATCAATAAACGAATATTTGAATAATCTGTACTTTTAAACTTTATCTTTACTAACTTTAATTTAATATCTCGAGATAACTAACAATCTAGCTGCGGCTGTGTACCAGATTCTTCTGGTCCTTTACTTCATCGTCAGGAGCTTCGATGCCGTCGCAGCGGTCCTCAGCTTCCCTCACATTTCCATACATTCTTTCATTATACATTGGCTCTAATCCCTACTCTAAGATTCTATGTTTCTCCTTAGCCTCCTAAACCTAACTATGGATTACGTAATCATTAACCCTCTATTCTCATGAAAATCCAGCGAGCTCGATAGATTCCAGGCGTGACTTTTTTTATAAACAGTTCCACAGTTTCCACAGTTTCCACAGTGGTACGAATCCGTAAACAATTACACGACTGGCATAGAGCTAGATCTGTCGAATAACTGCCGGAATGTTGGAAGAACAGGTCAGTTTAGGGTCCCAACTATTTGGACCCTGGATTAGGGGTGACTACAAGCTCGTCACATCCCTCTGCTTAGACCGAACTTAGTCCCTAAGTTCGCAATTTAACCCTTTTGGAAACAATTTTTGCGTTTTCATCCG
>NC_046661.1:36024830-36027440 GCF_010883055.1 Belonocnema kinseyi | reverse complement strand
GTATTTCGGCCCAGATTTGCGCGTTCCTTAGATATCCGTTTCCAGAGTTTTCCTTGGGCGTTAGGTTTTTCCGTCTCACGTGTTTCGGTTCGATTCGAGAACTACCTGTAATATTCCCGGAATAATTCTACGGTTTCTGGAATAGAATTTTCTTGAGGTTCTTCTTCGAAGGTTGAGATTTCGTCAGACTCAGTCTCGTCAAACAATGGTTTTAGTGGGCTAAATGGCCCTGAGGTTCCGGGCTCAGACTGCAAGATTTCTTGCGGGTTTGGAGTTTGGAGATCGCGCACACCAGTTGCTTCGATGATCTCAATTTCGGGTAGTTCAGCTTCTAAGTCGATGTCAGAACCATCGAGTGCTTGCTGAGTAGCATCATGACTAATTGGAAAGACGCGCGAGAGAGCATCAGCTGATGTATTTTCGGAACACTTTTTATATTCTATCTTATACTCGTATTCTTCTAGAAGGAAGCGCCATTACATTAATCGGGAGGATGGATCTTTAACGTTAAATAACCATGTGAGTGCTTGATGATCGGTAAAAATTGTGAATTTACGTCCCAGTAGATATTGTCGAAGGCGTCTGACTGCCCACACTATTGCCAATAGTTCCTTCTGGGTCGTTGTATAATTCTGTTCATTATCATTCAAAATTCTTGAAATATAGCAACAAGGGTGCCCCTCTTGTGATAAGATTGCATCTAGGCCAACATTTGAGGCATCAGTTGTTAACGAGAATTGTTTATTATAATCGGGATAGCGTAAGACGGGTGCTTGGCATAGGGAGTCTTTTAATCGTTTAAATGCTTCCTGGCATTTTCCTGTCCAAATAAATTCTTGACAGATTTTTGTAAGTTCGGTCAAAGGTTTCGCGATGGTCGAATAGTTTTTTTTATGAATTTTCGATAGTATCCTGAAAGGCCTAAAAAGGATCTAACCTCCTTCACGTTCTTAGGTTGTTTGAAATTTGAAACTGCAGATAACTTTGCAGGGTTAGGTTTCACTCCATCCTTTGTGATAATATGTCCCAGATATTCTAGCTTAGGCCTTAAGTATTCGCACTTATCAGGCTGTAGCTTAAGTCCAGTTTGACGAAGTCATTCAAAAAGTAATACTAAATTTTGATTATGTTCCTCTATACTTGACCCGAACACCACAATGTCATCGAGATATGCAAAGCAAATCTTTCCCGATTAATCCTCTGAGCGCATTGTCCATCATTCTCTGGAACGTTGCGGGAGCATTTTTGAGCCCGAAGGGTTATCTTTCGAACTCGAAATGCCTTTCAGGAGTCGAGAAAGCAGTATACTTTTTTGAAGAGTCTTCCATAGGTATTTGGTGGAAGCCGGCACTTAAATCGAATGCCGAGAAGAATTTTGCTTTTCCAAGACCGTCCAAAATATCGTCAATTATAGGAAGCGGATAAGCGTCCTGGTCAGTAATTTCGTTAATCTTGCGAAATTCTACAACAATTCGCCGCTTTCGCTTTCCAGAGGTGTCAATCTTTTTGGGTACTACCCATAACGGTGAGTTATAGGGTGACTCGGAGTGCCTGATTATTTTCTTTGTTAGCATTTCAGCTACTTGGGATTCAATCTCTTTTTTGTGGCACTCGGGCGGCCGATAAGACTTATTGTTGATGATTTTTTCTGTTTTTAGGACAATACGGTGGGCAGTTAGGTTGCTACTCGGGAGAGGGTCGCCTGGCAGTGCGAAAATGTCATGGTAAGTCTGAACAACTTTAGCGACAGTTTCGCGGAGTTCTGGTTCGATATGACTAAGCCTCGAATTTTGCGTTAAAATTTTAATTTGTGAGGCAAATTCTTCTTCTGAAATATAATGATTTTGCTCTTCTTCAGGCTTGATTTTAAGGAATTTGTATTGGAATTCCTGCGTGCTGATTATCTTTGCTTCAGGAGAATCATTGGAAATAGGTATCGTTATTTCATAATTTTCAATTCGAAAAATATAATCAGGAATAAGTGGGTTGTCTAGAAATCCCACATGTCCATGTGGTTTTGTTACGGGTAGTTTAATTAATTTAATTTGATTTGGCGGGATTAAAATACCGTCATCGATCAGATCGTGTGAGTTGCCGTCAAGTTGTAATTTATCATTCGAGAGATTGTAATTGTATTTTTGGAAAAAGCAAAGTCCCATAATTCCATCTTCAGGCATTGGAAAGTTATTCGGAACTATGTTGAAAATGTGATTTACGCCTAGGTATACTACAGTGAAATTGAAATATGAGGTATGAGTCTCATTTCCCATTTTTTCGTGTGAATTTTCTTGATTTTCGCGATATTCCTCTTGAGTCAAATAAATTCGGTGTTGTGGCGGTCTTTTCATATTCGAGCCTACTTGAAAATTTGAACCCTTATTGGATTTTGCAAAACACTGGGCTTCAATGTGTCCAGGGCTTTTGCAGTGATTGCACTGCAGCTGCATTCTCTGTGCAAGGGGCATATTTTGGTTGGGTGGATTGGACTGCTGATTCGATGTCGTGTAACGAGGGGTTACCTGTGTAGGCAGTGTTGCGCGTTGAGGAGGTCGGAGGGTGGTCTGGATTTTAAACTTGGATTTTTCTCGAAGCCACACCTCAGTTTCGAGG
>NC_046661.1:36023283-36024730 GCF_010883055.1 Belonocnema kinseyi | reverse complement strand
ATGAACTGAGTCCAATTCATTTTTTATCTCATATGGAGTTAAATCCTTTAAATGAAAATGTTTGATTACCGCTCTGAACTCGTTTTTTTCCATTTTTCTTAAAGAAGAATTTTTTTTTCAATTGATTATAAAACCACGTAAACTCAGAAGATGTGGACTGTGACTGCACCATATATCTAGTCGGGAGTGGTGCTGACTGAAAACAGATGATTTGGAGCGATTCGCGCGCCATCTGTTGGTCATTCTAAGGACTTATTGAACTACCCTCGTATCATAAAATGCGCGGTTTTACAATTTGAAATAAATGAAATATAATGCGAGTACATTTGAATTGAGAATAAAATTTCTTTCGAGAAAAGATTGGCAAAGCAACAGGCGGGCAAGTCGACATGAAGAGAAAGAAAATATCTTTAAAGATAAAGCATTCTTTCTGTAAATAAAATGTCAAGACTAGTATGATGAATGTGAACGAATGTATATTTAAGATTAAATTTTAGCATCATGTTCATTTCACGAAAGAAGTATTAACGTTCGACAGCAAGATGTATAATTTTGATTTTACTTTCGAACCGTTGACATAGATTCGCCGTTTCAGCAATAAAATAAAACGATTTGATGTGACGAGCTTGTAGTCACCCCTACTCCAGGGTCCAAATAGTTGGGACCCTAAACTGACCTGTCCTTCCAACATTCCGGCAGTTATTCGACAGATCTAGGTCTATGCCAGTCGTGTACTTGTTTACGGATTCGTACCACTGTGGAAACTCAACAATAAAGTTGCGATATCTACGGATATCGCCATAAATGATAAATAAGGGTTTGTTTTATTAATTAGACCCGTCACATTTTGGCGATCCTGCCAGGATAGTCCGAGACGATTACGATCAGAGTCGGCTATCTTTGAAAAGAATAGTGGAATCTTCGATTCAGTGAATTCACAAGTGATCCTTAATATTTGAAAAAATAGTGAAGTGAATTTATAAGTGATCTTCATTGATATACGGTGATACTTTCGCTGGGAACCACCGGAAAACACGTACTCGGGCCGAATTAAGTAAGTTCGACAGTGATTCCGTGGGTGAAAGTCCTAGAAAAGGTGAGACGTCACCCAACCAAGTTGGCAACGAGGGATACCATAACGTCTGTCTACGAGTCAGCGCTTGGCACCCCTCAACCCTTCAACTTTTACCGTAAGAAGCAACGACGAAACATCAATAGATTACGCTTCGAAGGCTACATTGATCAAAAGAGACACGACAAGTAAGTTTTGTTCATCTTCTGTGATTTTGTACAGATTCCTCGTTAAGCGGTATAATTCGGTTACTCTTAAAATAAAAAAAAAATTAAAAAATTTTTTTCGATAAAAACAGCAGCAACATGTCCACGATAGAAAATTCCCAAGACAACTTCCAAAACACTTCCCAAGACAATTCCCAATTATCTTCAG
>NC_046661.1:36013413-36023183 GCF_010883055.1 Belonocnema kinseyi | reverse complement strand
AAAATTCTCTTTCATCACGACAACGCCCGAGTTCACACATGCTTCGTTTCAATGGCTAAAATTGAAGAACTAAATTTCGAATTGGTCGAACACCCACCGTATACATCAGATTTAGCCTCCAGTGACTTTTTCTTATTTCCAAACTTGAAAAAATGGCTCCGTGGACAGAGATTTCCAGACAACGAAGACGTCATTGCCTCTGTAAGTGCTTATTTTGAGGAACTTCCGAGAACGCACTTTTCTGAAGGATTAAAAAAACTTGAAAAGCGATTGACCAAGTGTATAGAGCTTCAAGGAGATTATGTTGAAAAATAAAAAAAAATTTACCCAAAAAAAATTGTTTTTATACTTCATTCTAAGGACTTATTGAACTACCCTCGTACCGATGGTGCTTTTCGTAACGGCAAGAATGATAATTATATCTGCTCATTATACTTCTCTCCTCAGAAAAAAGGCACTTCCATAAAGTGTTTTTTTCAATTTAATGAATTTTGTCCAATTTTGGATAAAATTCGCATTCGGGCAAGATGTCCAGTTGCTGCATAGATTATGAGAAATTGTAACTGGTGATATTTAATAAAAAAACTGGTAAAAAAGAATTAAACCAGTGCGTTTATCCCATCCATGGACATCAAATACAAAATTTTTCATTTGTGTAAACTTTGCAACGTCCTTTAATGTAAGTTCTAAATCATTTATATAATAATAATATTTACAAGTAATTACATATTCTATTATCTATTTTACTTTAACTTTGGCATTTTAATCAATTATCTCTAGCTTCCTTGTCGCTACTTATTTCGAACCTTCATTACTTTCACGTAACAATGCTTTACAAATTAAATATTTGTTTGAACTTTGCAGGATATAATGTCATAGAATATTTTACATCATTTGACGGCTCACGCGGAGCTTAACCGAGAAAATATTTGGTGAGTAGCCACGTTTTAAATTGCATACGATACTTTCTTGTGCGATGCATTTGGAATACACGGCACTAAATAATATATAATGAGTTCTAACAATAATATTTTATCTTTTATTTTTGACAACAAATCTGAATCAGAGATGCGGCTATAAAATTAACATCAATTATTCCATAAAAACTTCAAACTACTGGCTCAATTGTACTTGAACATAGAAACTTTATGGTATTTAAAATCTTTTAATAGTTATTTTTTATCATAATTACTTTCTCAAATATATAATTTTCTACCACTAACAAATTTTCGACAATGATCAATTGTTAATATTTTTATTTTATTTTTATAAATTGTTAAAGTTCTCCCTATATGACCTTACATAATTATTTTATAATATATCTATCCCTGGCAAATTTCAATTGAAATTAATAATTTCAAATCACTTCTAATGCTTACATTGGTTACAACCATAATTAGAGGATTCGCTTCTTTCTCTTTTGAATCTCTATTAATAATTTTGTCATCTCTCACTTTCCTTCTTCCTATCATACTAAATATTAATAATTAATAATAAATATTATTTCTCTCTTTCTCCCTCTTCCCCTCTCTCTCTCTTTTGCATATATATTGTTTGTGCGAGCTTGCCGGGCCAAACTCACGTGTCCTTGCTTTCCCTAATAGTGGCCTATCTTACTTTTTCTTTTTATTTTACGAGTTTTACTTATTTGACTCTTCGCTACTTAGAAAATTTCCAAATTGAAATTCATTATCTGCAATTCAAAATTTTCAATTATTGCAATTCAATCATTTCAATTATTGAAATTTAATATTAGCAATTTAATGACAAGTGATTTAATTCTCAATAAATTACAGTTTTTGATAATCAATTTGACATACGGCAATTTACAAGTTTGCAAAGGCGTTTTTTTATATGCTACAATTGTTATGAAGGCTGCAAAAATAAATTGTAATATTAATTGTCAAATTTAAGTTTAAACATATCTCAAAAATGCATGTTTGATTCGATTTACATGAACAATAGAAGTTTGCTTTGGTGTGATTTGCAACTCATCGTTGAGATCATCAATGACTCTAACGATTTTAAATGGGCCTGAATAATAGTCATCAAATTTGTCCTCCCTCATATTAATTAGTACATTAACGTATTGATTTGACTCAAACTTTTTTTCGTTAATCTTTTGGTCGTAATATTTTTTACGTCTTTTTGCAGCTTCTAATCGAGCTGAAGCACGTGATTCTCTTTCTACAATTCGATTTAAAACTTCGTCAACTAATTGCACATATGTCATAGGTATTTTTTCCTCTCCAAAATCGGAAGGAAATCGTGCCCTTCTCCCAAATACCACTTCGTGAGGAGTCATGCCAGTGGACTCGTGAACGGAAGTATTTAAGGAAAAAATGGCAAGCGGAAGCCATTGGTCCCAGTTACTATTTTTGAAAGCGAAATCGCACCTGAGTATTTACTCTGACAATCCTGCCATGTCAACATATACTGATTTCCTGATTCGGTTAGGGCATTGGACCTACAATATCAATTTGTACTTTCTCAAAAACTCTAGTAGGAGTGTCAGTAATTCGCATGGGCATTTTTGTCTTTACTCTTGTCAACTTTCGCTTCTGACATGCTTCACATGTTTTTACATAATCTCTAATCTCATCCCTCATACCTTTCCAATAAAATCGTTCCCGAATTCTTCCTAAAGTTTTTGTTGCTCCCCTATGACCACCCACGGTTGAATCATGACACTCTCTAATAATTTCCGGGCGCTTTTCCACCTCAGGAACTTCAACTTCACCTGTACATACTGTTATCTGGTAACCTCCCTTACCGAAATGTGTTCTGAAAACTTTTTCAATGACTGACCAGGACAATTTATCGAATCCATTCCCTTCTCGTGACAAACTGAAAGTTTGAGTAATTGTAGCTTCCATAACCTCTCTTAGCGTTATCACCGAAGTCTCTATATTCTTTACAAAAACTTTAGAATCAAATTTCTCTTTAATAAACAAATTATAAACTAAACGCTTATCATGAATTTTTGATGTCACGTAACCAATTTCTGCTTCTGTCTCTTTCAGGTTCGAGAGTTTAATTATGGAATTGTCCAGTAATTCCCTACCCAGGGGTGTAGTAAGTACCCCATCACATGAAACGAAATTCAGTATATTGTCATCCCTCATCCATACTTTATCTCGACTCAATTGAAATAATGGAGTAAGTATCGGATTACCCTGTTTTAACCCTGCATGGAAAATTTGTGTTGCCTCTGCGGAAGCGCTTTCGTTTAATTTCAATCGTTTTTTAGGTCTTACGTCTTCGTTATTCGTCTCATCTCTACTTTTCCAAAAATTCCGTTAAATTTTTTTGTCTCATTTTCATTCAAAATGTCATCATCAAAATCATTAACTGAATTCTTAACTGCCTTACTCTCATAAAAATCTTTTTTACTCTGGATGGTGGGTGCCCATAGGACGCAACCTCCTTCCGTACTCTCATAAACATTTTTACTACTCTGGATAGCAGGTGCACATAGGACGCAACCTCCTTCCGTACTCTCGTGGTCTATCAAAAACTCTGCGGGTACGTTCTCATCTTCCGCGTGGCCAGCTGGTCCACCAAATACCCCCTCTGGAAGGCAGGTGCCCATAGGACGCAACCTCCTTCCCGGGGACCGTGCCTTCTCCATCGAGGACACCTCCCCCAGGGACCGGACACCACAGTAAACGGTTCCTTCTCGACTCGAAATGGAAGAGCTGACGCCAAAACTAGCCATCTCTCTCCCCCTTCCTTCAGCCTCTCTCTCAGTCAAGCGCTTTCTTCCGGAAGTGCCAAAGCCCCGTGCCCTCATCGCACTTCCGTAACCAGGGAGAAGAGGGGAGGTCTGTGCGCTCACCTCATTGCCACCCGCACCCGGAGTTTCCTCATGGCCATTGAGTAACACAGAAACAGGTGTAATGCAGCAAACCAAATTGAACCCCTCCTAAACCTGCGCATTACTTTCTGTCTCGTCTTCATCCTGGCGGGACCCGCACCAACCGTAGCTAGGCTGGGGTATAGAGTTTACCACCTGACAATCACTCAACCTTGGAACTTCATGTCCCACTGAGACCAAACTGTATCCAACTTCTTCAACAAATGCTTTATCCACTTCTATCTCATCTTCGGAACAACAATTACCAACAAAAACTCTTTCTATAGGATATTCGTGGTAGAGGACTTTGCTTCCAGAAAAGCAGCTAATGTTCAACCAACAACCCTTTGCAGCATCGTCATGACCATCCCCACCACCAATATTCTCTTTACTCTTTTTCTCATTAAAATTTACTGGATTTTGTGAAAGCGCATCCGCATTGGCATTAATACGATCAGGCTTGTATACTATTTTGCATTCATATCCTTGTAATTTTACTTTCCAACGAGTTAAACTGGATCCCATCGTAGGCTCCTTTAACTTGTCTAACCATACTAATGCTTTGTGATATGTAACCAACGTAAATTTAGTACCATAGATATATGGTCGAAAATGTTTAACAGCAGACATAATAGCTAACAGTTCTTTCTCTGTTGTTGTATAATTTATTTCTGCTTTATTCATCGTTCGCGACGCATACGCAATAGGTAAATCTTTATCAATTTCACCTTGACTTAATATGGCTCCTATAGCAAAATCAGATGCATCTGTAGTAATTATGAATGGCTTGTCGTATTTCGGGTTCTGCAATGGCGGTTTCGTACGGAGAATATTTTTCAATTTATTAAAAACACTTTCGGCACAATCAGACCAGAAACATGGTACATCCTTTTTTAATAGCAAAGTCAATGGTTTAGCAATCGTAGCAAAATTTGGTATAAATCGCCGGTAGTACCCTGCAAAGTCCTTTCGTTAAGAGCGCGATAGTCTATGACCATTCGCCACCTTTTGTTACCCTTAGAGTCCACCTTTTTCGGTACTACCCAAACCGGATAGTCATAAGGTGAGCTAGAAAGCGATACTGCATTTTGTTCTTTTAATTTATTTATTTCTTTTGCTATTACTTCTTTATGTACTACGGGATACCTATAGTTTGGTTTATTTACGGGTGTGTCATCTACGGTTCAAATTTATGTTTCAAAATATTCGTACAACCTAATTTGTCTCCTTCCAAAAAGAATTGATAAGGAAATTTTTTTATACTTTTCAAAAGACTTTCTTTTTCCTCTTCGTTCAAATTGGATAAATGAAGTTCTGGTAGTAATTTTTTTAATCGTTCAGCGGGAGTAGTTTCGCGTTTTTTTTAGTAATGCATTTTTTAACGTTTTTACTAGTGTCTTTAGTATTGTTTTTGTAAGCATTTGTGTTGGCTTCGTTACCGTCTTCACTATCTTCTTCATTCAAGTTTTTCTTAATGTCTTTACTCGCAGATTTAGAAATTGATTCAACAGTCTCGAATTCTTGTAAGGTCATGGGCGAAACTGAGAGCTCTATGTCTCTGGTAGTGGTATTAATGCAATAGACTCGAATGTTACCCTCTTTTACGGTTACTAAAGATTTTCCCAAAAATATACCTGGGCTTGTTGGTATTAAGGGCATATATCCTTCTGTCAAATCGGTATTAGTTACTGGTAAAGTTACTAATTGTTTGGTACGAGCTTTTAAAATAAGTGTAGTGCCCCTCTTGGTTGAAGTTTCAATTGACGAACTGAATGAAAATTCGCCTATGTGATTTTTTATTATTTTTGTTTTCAGATCAATGACAGAGTTGTACAGGAAAGGCATTCCTTACATTCCGTCGCAACTTACGGGAAAATTATTTGGTACTATTTAAAAAGGACAATCAACCCCATTAATATTTATGTACACTTCTCCAGAGGTCTTTACCCCTTGACTGATAATTCCAAATAAATGATATCTGACTGAAAAATTTACTGGTGTTCCTGTTCTTAGTTTTCTTCGATTAATTAAGTTTAATTCAGCCCCTGTGTCTACAACAAAACCACCCTCTCCATTTTTTATATTTTTACTATTTAAGTTTATATTTGGTGAGAGTGCCTTCCCAGCTGTATTGAATTTTGAAACGACCCGTCGGATTGGTGCTGCATTTTTGAAGAGCTCGCTGTCGCACCATTCAGTCGAACTCACTTCTCGTTTAAATTTTCTTCTTTATTCATGTGATTTTCAACTACTTTATCTAATCTTTTAAAGCATTTTTCAATTTCATGTCCAGTCTTTTTGCAATATCTACAGATTAATTTACTTATATCTTTACTGTTATTACCCTTTTTTCAGGACAATCACGAGCAGTATGACCTAGATTATTACAGGTAAAACATGCCCATGATCTTTCAACACGACTCCTACAATCACGCGCAAAGTGGCAATTTTTATTGCAATTATGGCAGCGCTGACCATTGAAATTTATGAAACTACAATTTCGTCCCATATGTACAATCCTGCCGCACTTAAAGCATGAAACGTCAGACTTCGAACTTTCGCCTTCGCTTCGACCATTTCTATCGCTGCCTCTACTCGTACTTCCACCTCTTCCTCTCATTTCGCCACGACCTACCTCACACTTTCTAGCCCATACGTTGCTATAGTTTGGCCGGAATCGACCGCGCTGACTATTGTACTGACTATTGTATATATTCGCCTTTATTTTCTACAGGTTTCCGATCTAAGCCATCTACAAATTCTAAGTCCCATTCTGCCGTTCTAGCTACATTAATCGCTTCTTGTAAAGTTTTTGGATGTTTAATTTTCACACGCAAGACTAATTCATTTTTCAGTCCGCAAATAAAATTCTCACAAGCTGTATTTCTTGCTGATCTAATCAGGCACTGAGCATCTACCTGAGAATTTTGATCTTCTAATAATTCGATCATGTTTGCCAAAAGCTGACTGGCCCGAGCACCGAATTCGCTAACATTATCCTTTTCACGCTGGGCCAATTTAGAAAGAGCCTGATTAAGTTGGTTCATAGTTCGTCGCTCAGCATAAGTAACTTTACGATGTTTTAAAAGATCCTCCAGTAGAGTTTACATCGCGATCTGCAAGAGCGTTGTATGCAGCTCCTACCAACCTAGAACGTACTACTAAAAATAAATTTTCACGATCTTCAGCTGCAATAGAATTTCTAGCAAAAATACAATCTTTGATAAAGCGGCCCACTGACATGTTTTCTCCGTCAAATTTTGTTGGAATAAAGGTGAGAGCGGTCTTGAAAGAGATTGGTTTCTTTGGCTCTTTCCCCAGTAAAGCAAAAATACCAGAGCTACTCACACCCGAAATAGGCTCTGAGCCTGAAATGTTCGAATGGGCAGGGGCACGGTAGACTGCTTCTGGATTCCGTGTCGCGATTTTCGGTTCTAAAATTTCTAAATTTTCCCTCAAATCAACTTCCCTTTCTTCATTAAAATCCGCAACAGAATCAGCTTGCTCTATGTCTTCTTCATAATTCAATTCAAAATTTTCCCTGCTCACTCGAGCGTTATGAGTGGGACGACTACGGGATCCCACTGCACGACCGCCAATCGACCGATACCTATTCACACCTCGTCTTTGCACTGTCCCTGAGCTCTGCCCTACTTGTGCACTTTCACCCCTAGGATCACCGGTCTTCCTAGTGGTTGTAACAGCGCTGGCTCCTCGGCCACCCCTCGCAGTCTTGCTTACTCTACTTTGCGTACGCATTTTGAGTTTAATTATTTTTGTTTACTCAATTATCAAAAATAAAATTACCACTTCAAATATATATATATATATTTTTTTCAAGTCTGAAACACACTTAGGGCAATAAATATGAATCAAAATCTCCTACCCGAGATTGGAATCGCAACAGAATAATATAATGGGCAAATCGACTTACTACTTTCGATGGTTTCGATGATGGCTGATATTTTTTTTATCGAAATTTCACTTACATTAAAAAAAACTTTTAGAACATTTTTGAACTATTTTCCAAATTCACAAAGATCACTAACACTCGCGGATCAGCTTCTTCGGATACTTATGTTCACAGACTCCTGCAGAAGATGTCCTCCGCTAGAAAAAATCCAATCCCTGTCCTTGATCGTCCTGCATCTTTCCTTGGATTGTTCTTCTCTTTATTAGCCTGCAGTAATTCAGGGGGATGACTACGGGACCCTTAAAATTACCGACTGCGACCCCGGTACCTTTTGACTAAACCCAATGCCTCCAGGTCTAAAAATCCGTACAAAAACCTTTAGGAGGTGTCGCGGCTTTCACTCCTCTTCTGCTGGTCATCTGGATATCCAGTTCGTCAGTCTTCGTCTTCTTCCGGTAGCCCAAGTCGTCACACGTGTTCTTCACGACCCTTCCTATCTTCTTCCGCTTTTTGACCTTTTTTATGACGACAGTAGTCGAAGGTGGGTCGATAGATAGGAAATAACGGCCTTCTTCTTTTCCTATGGTCCAAAAAATTTTTTAATTCCCTGGTTGTCCTGGGTATATTTTTCAATTTTCTAAATGAAAATTTTTTTTTAATTTCCTCAGTAAATTTTAAAATATCATGCGTCAATTTTAAAATGTCCTGGCGGGCGGGGAACTTAGGAATCTTCTTTTCTGGTACACTTTTACTAACTTAATTCAGTTATCACACACGGTTTTTTTTTTAAACTAATTTTCACACCTGTCTCTTTTCCTGGGGGATTCCACCGCGACAAGCTTGTGGAATCCCGCTTCTGACACTATCTAACGAGCGGAACTCTATTTAGGCGCGACAAGTTGGAATATTTAAAATGTCAATTTTAAAATAGGTCTTTAACTTTTTATATATGTAAATTCAAAATTGGCGAGTCCTTTTCCACAATTAAGGGTTTGGAAACCCAACTCCAGCGATGAAATCCTTGACTGGAAATCTTCTTAAATAAAAATAATGAAATCAATTTAAGGTTAAAAAGAAAGATAATAAAACTGCAATTTTTATTAGTGAATCAATAAGCAAATATTTTATTAATCTGGACTTTTAAACTTTATCTTTACAAACTTTAATTTCATATCTCGAGATAACTAACGAACGAGCCGCGGCTGTGTACCAGATTCTTCTGGTACTTTACTTCATCGTCGGCAGCTTCGATGCCGTCGCAGCGGTCCTCAGCTTCCCCCACATTTCCATACATTCTTTCATTATACATTGGCCCCAATCCCTACACTAAAATTCTAGATTTCTCCTTAGCCTTCTAAACCCAACTATGGATTGTGTAATCAGTAACCCTCTATTCTCATGAAAATCCAGCGAGCGCGATAGATTCCAGGCGTGACTTTTTTATAAACAGTTCTGTCATAGAGTCCTATATCAAAACCTAACATTTCCGAGACACTTTTCAAATCGTTTTATTTTATTGCCGAAACGAAGACTCTATGTCAATGTTTCGAAAGTAAAATCAAAATTATACATCCTGCTGTCGAAAGTTAATACTTCTTTCGTAAAATGAACATGATGCTAAAATTTAATCTTAAATATACATTCGTTCACATTCATCATACTAGTTTTGACATTTTATTTACAGAAAGAATGCTTTATCGTTAAAGATATTTTTTTTCTCTTTATGTCGACTTGCCCGCCTGTTTCTTTACCAATCTTTTCTCAAAAGACATTTTATTCCCAATTCAAATGTACTCGCATTATATTTCATTTATTTCAAATTGTAAAACCGCGCATTTTATGATACCAATGGTGCTTTTGGTAGCGGCAAGAATGCGAATTATATCTGCTCATTACAATGCTGTAACAAGCTGAAATCCACCTTCTGCTGGCTCGTTGTCTGATTGGTGGGTTCAGTATGGATTGTGAACCATTTATATGGAACCGGGAAAATATTTAATT
>NC_046661.1:36008586-36013313 GCF_010883055.1 Belonocnema kinseyi | reverse complement strand
ATTCTCTCGTTCGCCGTGTCACGATCTTTTTAAAACTCCCTCTTCGCTCGCACTACTCTTTTCCCTTTTTCACTCACACATGCATCTTTTCACTCTTTCACCTAATCATAGCACATCATTGACATACATAAACATGCGTCATTCCCACTCTTTTTAATGATTCACAAATCGAACCCCTCTAGTTCTCCATGGTTGTGCCGTGTTTGAACTTACCATCTCAATATTAATTCTGAGAAACCCAAGATGAAAATATGTCGCCCAAGAAGCCGCTATCGCTAGTTAAATTAAACATACGCAAATATTCGCTGCCAAATAATAACTTTGTTGGTACGTTCTTTGATCGCTAGCATTTGATTTCTTTTATTCGATACCTTAGTATAAACCTAACATCCGGACTTCGCCTTATCTTAAGACTAAACATGATTAATACTGACATACAATAATTATTTCTTAACTTATGCGTCGTAAATCATACACAAAAATTCTAGAACTTTTGCTGACCTAATTTCCTTCGATCAGAGATAATTATTATTAATTCCTAATTTTTTTATGTATTTTTCAAATTTGTGTATTTCCTTTTTCCCGCGATTTTCTCTTGCCATCTAGTGACGAAAGAGCGAGCCTATAGTCGCTCGTAACAATGCGCTGATAACTACGTCCTCTTGGCGGATTACCTAAGGATTACTTTGGAGGCGCAAGTTGCGCGTCGGTACATGACGAAAGTTAGCAATTTCTGAAATGATTTACCAATTAAGTTTCTGCCAGAGATTTGGTTTCTGCTCAATTAGAATTAGTTACCACAAAGATATCTTTGTTGCGATCTGACAGTTTTGGAAGACTTCGGTGTTCTTCTATTTATATCTCGATCCCCATCACAAAGAAATTAAAGAAATTGGCGATTTTGTTGTTTCGCGTTATTCTTAATTTCATGCATGAGTCGATTCCGAGATTATGTTTTTCAGGTACATATAATATGTATATTATTACTATTATAATTATTATTGATGTTAACATTATAATCATAAAATATTATATTAATATTAATGACTATTTAACTATCTTTTAATAGAAATATTTCAACTTTCAACTAAAACAATTAGTTTTTTGACAAAAAAAAAATTGAAAAAAATACATAAATTAAAAAAAAAAGTTGTTGAACTTGTTTTTAACAAAATAGCACAAAACAAATTTATTTTCCACCAAGTCTAATTTTCTATACAAAAATTAATGTTTAATCATAGTCAATTTGTCTACAAAAAAGAATTATTTTCTTGTAGTAAAAAGAAATTAATTTTTAAACAAAAACAAACAAAAATTTTCTACAAAATAGTTCAATTTTCAAAAAACAAATTTTTTCAACTAAATTGATAAATGATCAAGTAAAAAAAAACTATATTTTCAACAAAGCAGTTCCTTTTTCAACCTGAAAAGTTGAAAATAATTCAAAGTCTTCGAATTTGCCTTAAATTATTAAAATTAATTTAAAATGTTTGAAATATTTTAAACCAACCTAAAATATTAAAAATCTCTTGAAATTTTGCAAAGCTCTTGAAAATTCCATGCAATTTTAAAGATACCCTAAAATATTTCAAATCCTTTAAAATCTTATACTAAATTATTGAAATCAATAGAAAATTCCTTGGAATCTCTTCAAATATCCTAAGATATATCAAATCCTTTAAAATCTCATATTAAATTACTCTAATCAATGGAGAACTCCTTGCAACCTCTTAAAATACACTCAAATATTTCGAAACCTTCCAAATATTTTGAAACATCTTGACATATTTTCAATATTTATAAGGAACTTTGGAATTTTTTTAAACAACCCTGCTATAATTGCTAAAATTCTTAGAAATTCCTTTAAATTATAAAAATGAATTGAAAATTCTTTGAAATCTCTTTAAACATCCTCAAATATTTAAAATCCTTTAAAATCTTTTGAGATCTCTTGAAAATTTTTTGAAATTTAAAAAATACCCTGAAATATTTCAAACCCTTTGAAATCTCATGTTAAATTACTGTAATCAATTAAAAATTCCTTAACATCTTTTGAAACATCCTCAAATATTTAAAATCCTTAAAAATCTTTTGAAATCAATTGAAACTTTCAAAAGATTCAGATTGTAATTGAGAAAAAAGAAAAATTTTAAAACGTTAAATATTGAAATGTTTGTATATTAGAGTTTTGAACATGAATTAATACAAATTAAAAACTTTCGAAATCTTATTTTCAACTATGAAAAATAAGTAATTTTCAACTCGATGAAATTCAAGTCTTCAAAATTTGAAATGTAAACTTAAAAGTTTATTTACAAAAAATTATTAATCATAAATAAATTGAAAGCTCTATTAACACTTTGATTTAATACTTCAACTAATCTACAAACATTAAAATTTTCAACACTTTGAAATTTTTCTGTTTTCTAAATTTCAGTCTGAAATAATTTCATTTAGAGATTGCCCAATTGAAAAACGTAATTTTATATTTTGAACGCTTTCAATTAATCCATGATTATTAATTTTTCATGAATCAAGTTTCAATTTTACAATTCAAAATTTGAAAACTTAATTCCCATCGAGTTAACAATTATCCTTGTTGAACAGTTGAAAATGTTTGAAAATTAGGTTTCGAAAGCTTTGAATTTTTATTCAATCCATTTTCAAAACTCTAATCTGCAAAATTTTCAATATTTAACGTTTTCGAACTTTTATCTTTTTTTAAATTTCCATCTAAAGCTTTACAAAATTTCAAAAGATTTTTACGGATTTTAAATATTTGAGAATGTTTTAAAAGATGTCAAGGAATTTTTAATTTGTTTTTATAATTTAAAGAAATTTCAAAGATTTAAAAAAATTTTAGAAGTGTTATTTAAAAAAAATTCAAAAATCCTTTAAGAATATTTTTAAAAATGTCTAGGTATTTCAAAAGATTTCAAAAGATTTAAAGTATTTGAGGATGTTTTAAAAGATGTCAAGGAATTTTCAACTTATTTTTATTATTTTAAGAAATTTTGAAGAATTAAAAAAATTTTAGAATGTTTGTTCCAAAAAATTCAAAAGTACTTTAAAAATCTTTGAAAAAAAGTTCAAGGTGTGTCAAAATATTTTGAAGGAATTTCAATATTTGAGAGTATTTTAAAATGTACCAAGAAATTTTTAATTGTTTGCGTTAAAAAATAATGCATTAAATTTAATATATTTATGCATATTAACTGTTATTGACAGGGAGAATAGGTCCAGTTCGCCCATGGATATTAATGATTTAATGGAAAAAGTTAGATATGAAAAAAATAAGATATGTATGTTCGTTTTTTATTCTTGTATTTGATTTTTTCAATTTGTAAGAATTTTGTTAGTCACTCAAAAAGAAAAAGACTGCTCAAGTTAACCGTCTGTAATAAAGTCTATCAATAAATATTACGAGTTCACTGCAACATCACTTTTGTAAATGAAAATTTTCAATGAAGTAATTTCATTTCATGATGAAATGTTTACCAACTGTTTCTAAACATTATTGATTAAAAAGAAAATTTTAATTGCAAATGGGTTTTCTAACAGTCAAAAAAATGTCTGGTTAAAACAACCAGAATTCTGGTTAAATATGCCCTTACTATTTTTTCTGGTTAAAGTAACCAGAATTCTAGTTAAATTAACCAGAATTCTGATTAAATTAACCATAAAATCTGGTTAATGTAACCAGATTTCTGGTTACTCTAACCATACAAATAGTAAAGCCATATTTAACCAGAACTCTGGTTGATATAACTAGACATTGTTTTGAGTGAATATTATAGGATATAACTCTGTTCTTCAAATTTTGCTATCGCAGTATACAATTTGTAAACTTTTTCAAACTTTGAAAGAGGTAAGAAAAATGAAATACATAATAGGCTGAAAAACTTAGAATATCTTAATTTTTTAAATAATTGAGTTTTGATTTTAAAACACACGAAAAAAAAATCTAGAAGATTTTCGGACAATTAAAAGATTATTTAGGGAAACTGAATGATTTGAAAAGATATATCAAAGGTGTAGAAGTTTTGTAAAGGTTTTAAGTAATTTAAAATTTGAATTTTTTTAGACAATTTAAAATGATCTATACATTTTAAAAATAATTCTTAGCAATTTTATAAAATGTTGAGTATTACGAAAAAAATGTTAGAAGCTATTTAAGAATTTTGAAAGGATGAAATTTTGTTGTTAAGATTTCTCTGGAAGTTTCTAAAAATCTCTAATTTTTGAAGGTCTTTGTAAAAATGTAATTTTTTATGATTTAAATTATTTGGAAATTTCAGAATTTTTGAAGAGATTAACAATATTCAAAAACATGAATAGTTTTTCGAAAATTTATTTTAAAAATTATTTCTTCAACCCTTTTAAAAGTCTTAAATATCTTTTAATCTGACTCTAATTTTTCCCAATATTTTGTGTATCCTGCAAAATAAAAAAAAAGCATAACAATTTTCTGCATTTTTTTCGGCATATGTGAAATCTTCAAAAATGTTTCTGAAAATTTCTCCGGAATCTTACGAAAATTATATTTATATAACTTTAAAAAGAAACTGATAAGCCGTGATTCCTTCTTGTCACATCTCGGATTTTTTAAAAGTTTTTTTTTTCTATTTTTATAAACTGAAGATAATAACTCAGTTATTAGTACATATACTAAATTAGGAAATGTGAAAATTATTCGACGTTAAAAGAACATTAGATACTTTTTAATT
>NC_046661.1:35994140-36008486 GCF_010883055.1 Belonocnema kinseyi | reverse complement strand
ACCGCTATGAGAAATGTATCAGCCTTGGAGGAGATTATGTTGAGAAATAAAAAAAAAAAAATTCTTAAAAACGTTGTTTTTCTTGGTCAGGCCGGAAACTTAACAATCCACCCTCGCATCTCGTTACTAACTTTGTCCATCAGGGATTTCCCGCTTATTATGCGCATGAATCTCATGTCAATTGCGTTAATTTTACTCTCATCTTTTTCTTGGTAAGTCCATGTCTCGCTACCGTATAGTACAGTCGGTACAAATATAGAAGTATATTTTGCCATTTTAGCTTTATTTGATATATTTTTACTTCTGATAAGGGGACCTGCTCTACCAATAACCTTCTTACCTTGATTTATTCGTCTATCTAATTCCTCATCTATCTTCCCGTCCCTAGTAAATAAGCTACCACTTTTTCGAAATTTCTGAGTGTTGATACTTTTGTTTACCGGATTCTTGAGTCAAAGCATTTTTTTAATGTTTTAAAAAGTTTCAAAATATTTTTAAATTTTCTTAACAAAAAATTTTTTTTTAAATAAAAAATAAATTCAAACTTTTCCCGCAATGTTAGGCCAAAAATTTTTAATTTCTTAAAACCTTTCCAAATTCTGAAATAGAATCGGAAACCTTATTTTAAAATCTTCAGAAATCTAAATTTTCTTTTATCTTTTAAAAATTTTATCAGTATTCAAATTTTCCAGAATCTTTTTTGGCAATTTTTTGAAATGTTTTGAAAAATTTGTAGAATATTCTCTTCAAACTAATTTTTGATAATTTTGATTATTTTTTTTTAAATCTTGAAATATTTTTAAGTATTCTCTTCAAATGAACTTTAAAACAAGAAAAATGTTAAATTTTGTTAGGAAACTTAAGAAAACTTTTTTATCATCTTCAAATCTTTCAAAATTCTTAAAAAGCTTTTCCTTTCGAAATCTTAATAAATATATATTTCGCTCAACATTTGTCGGCATCTCAGCAAATAACAAACTGAAAACATTCACTAAAATTATATTCATACAAAACATTTGAAACGATTTCTTGTTTTTAACATAAATTGTCAGAAAAAATTTATTTTAAAAGATTTCTAAAAATGCTGAGAAAGAATCCATAATATCTTCGTCAATTAAAAAAAATTTTTAGGACCTAACAATTTTTAGACAATTTTGGGTGTTGAAGAATTTAGAAGTTTTAAAGTGATTAAAATATGTTAGAAGTTTAAAAGATTTCCTAATATTCATAAAATATTTATAAAGCGACGAATTTTCAAGAAATAGTTAAATATTCTATTAAAAAAGTAAGAAGATTAATCTTAAACCAATAAAAAAAATAGAATTGTTACATCTTGAACCAAAAATTTTTTTTGGCAAATACTTCAATTGTCAATCCAAAATTTTAAATAAAAAAATTATTTTCTAATCAAATATTTGAATTTTCAATACAAAACAGGAATTTTCATACAAGCTTAAATTTCTACCAAAAGACAGCTAATTTAATAAATATGCATTTGAATTTTAAACAAACAAAAAAGCACGCATTTTCAATAAGGATTTTAAATTTCCACCATTTATTGCCATAACTTACTAAAATAATTAATAAGACTCTGATTAATAGTCTTCAAAATTAACCTTTAAATTTAAAAAACCCTGTCAATATCTGCAAGATTACATGATTTTCCCACTTTTTCCACAGAATCAAAAAAAATGCAATGACCCTGCAAAGTCTTCCAGGTTTTGTGTAAAAGAAAGAATTAACTTACGTCATGTCCAATTTGTTTTATAAATCAACATTCATACCTTTCGTAACACAAAATTTATAATTAGCCTTTCGACTGAACTGTACTTCAATACATACTTCTATACTGTACTTCTATAAATTCGGCGAAAAAAAACCGGAATATTTTAAGGGCATGTGATACTTAGAAAATTGTCGATTTTACCAGTTTTAGGTTCCCCCGGCTTTTTTTAGAATAATAAATATTTTGCCTTCAAAATCTGGGAAATGATAGCGAACATGCTAACGGACGTCCTCACACACTTTTTTTGTGTTTTTTTATCAAGAAATTTTTTATATTGTTAACAACGTGCGTGTATATTTCGAGGTTATGTGTGTTACAATTCACCCGAGCATTACTTTCAAACTAACAATATTTTTGGCTGAAAACTTTGGAATTACAAATAAACATAGTAACTAATCTCCCAGAATTAACCTTGTTTGCAGGCAATCAAAAAATTTTATTTCATAAATAATTTCCAGATTATCGGAAAGGCAGAGATGAAAAATGACGTGACCTCAAAATAATGCATATGCATAAAATTTTTATTTAGTACAATAAATTTTTTTGATATTATCCCTCAAAAAAGAGTCCGGGGACGTCCGTTATGATATTCTGTAGCATCCCCGAATTCAGTTTTTAAAAATTTTGATTTTTGTAGAAAAAAGCCGGGGAAACTGTAAGTATAACATGCCCTTAAGACAAGTTTTTAAATATTTTTTAAAATTTTAAGAAAAAATCGCTTCCGTTTTAGACATTTAGAAATTTCAGAAGATTCTGAGTGATTAAAAAATATATTTCCAAAAATTTACCAAATATTTTTTAAAAACAACTTACATTTGTACTTGCATTTGTAACACAAAAAATGCATTTTCTACTAAGATTAATTTTCAAGCATTAAACAGACAAATTAAATACTTCAATTTTCAACCCAAAAACAACGGATTTAAAAAAAGTTTAATTTTCAATAAAAAGAAGAATTTTTAACCTAGAAAATTAATTTTCTGATAAAAAACAATAAACTTGAAAACAAAAATCTTAAAATTGTCAACCAAATAGATGAATTCGTAACTGAAAAATATCAATTTTGAAGCATAAATAAAATAGTTAAATTTTCAATTAAAAATCAACAAATTTCAAAAAAGAGTTATATTTTTTCTGAAAAACATCATTTTTTAACCGAGAAGATAAATTTTCTACCAATAAACAATGCATTCAAAAAATATATAGTAATTTTTAAACACCAAAAGAGTATTAATTTTCAATAAAAGTGTTTGTTCTTTTTCACCATTTTTTATTTTTTCATCGTTATGTACTAAAAGAATGATTAAAATTTTGATTAATAGGCTCCTAATTTAATCTTTGAATACCAAAAAAACATTAATTTCTTCAAAATGTTTAATTGTGCATGATTTGAAAAATTGCCTTCAGATCTTTTAGATTCTTTTATGTTAACTTTTTAATTAAAGCATCCCAAATTCACCTAGCATATACGCGTAATTACCCACTCTGTTTTCTCCATCGACATATCGACATTGTCAAACTGGAAAAATGCCGCCCTGTTTGACCGCTCAAGTAGAACCGTCTATCATCTATTTCAGTTCGTAAACTGGCCTGAGTAATTGGGGACGCTTCATTTTAGTTCGCAAAAGCCTCAGGTAATAGATGGCGCTGGCGAAAATCGTTCGCAATTAAATACATTCAAAGTTTTTGATGTTTTGAAAGTTTGCCCAACTGAAGTTGTACTTTGAAAATTGATGAATTAGGTATTTTCACTTCACTCATTAGCTAACTTCACTTCATAGATGCTGAGAGGAAAACAAGAGACCAAGTGCATACGATTCAGTTCATTTTTGCCGTATTTTGCAAATATCTTCGAAAAATCTAATTTTTTCTATAAAACTGCGTATGAAAAATAGTTTTTATTTTTTAATTACTATTAAATGAAAAATAAAATGATAATAATTATTATTAATTACAAAGATATTATATGAATAAAGTTTTGTTCCATGCATTTCATCTATTGTTTTCCCCCCAACTTTTAACGAAGTGAAGTTAGCTAATGGTTGAAGTAGAAATAGAGTAGAGTCCCCCAAGGTGGACACTAATCTTTTAAACAATCGTAGAATCCAAACAACATTACATATCTTGTACAATTATACATTTCCTGAAACCTTAACTCATAAGCTAACTGTTCATGAAGCACAATTTTGATATCATCAATAAAACCGACAATTTAATTGATTTTAAAAATAGTACAAAATGTCGGCTTAAAAAAAAAGATCTCCCTAGGTGGGCACTTTTGAGAAATACACTCCAGAAGTTGGAAAAATAATCCAAAAATTCATGTTTTGATCATTTTATTCAATCTTTGATGTTCTTTATTTGAATTTTCCGTTGCCTTTTTCATAGCTTTTCTAGCTGGCAACTTCGGATCATTTTCTTTGCGCTTGCCTTTTTTATCTTTCAAAGCTGCAATATTTTCTGGTGACGTGAGGGTGCAACTTTTCATTGACAATTTTTGTAGTACCTATTAACACCTGTGTCTGTATTTCTCTTACAACATTCATAAATATAAATTTATATCGTTTGTGCACAAATTTTAATAAAAAAAACAAGTGTCCACTTTAGGGTCAGAACGCAGTTTCCTTGACAAAAACGAAAAAAATTATCTACTCGCAATATCATGCAAATCTGGTTAGAATATGTTTGTTTGGTACGTAAGCAGAGTCAAAAGGTTATGTACCTTTTTAGAAACACTGTTTACGACCATTTAACACCAGATATTCGAAGCGTCTTGAAAACTTTCAGAGTAACTTTCTCGGACTGTGAAGTGTAGCGGACGAACAGCCACGACTTGCCTCTTCATAACATAATCAAAAATTGCATCTTCCCAAACTGTAATACCCACATGAAGCGTACAGTGCTACCACCTGATACAAAAAAATCCCAAGGTGTCCACCTTGCGGGGATGTCCACTTTGGAGGACTCTCCCTTACCTAATAGAGCAAAAATGAGTTCTCAAAAGGAAAATCATCCACCGGTAAGTTTTAAATTGAAAAACGTGTAGCATTGTCATAGGGAGTTTTTTTGGGGGGCAAAAAGTATTATAATTTTAATGCGATAAATAGTAAAACGTAACCTACAAAAATGGTATTTATTTTTACAGTTATTTACATGTTTCTATTGTGAAATGTTCATAAATATAGTAGAACCGACAGAATCGCATGAATGTTTCGCGGATGTCGACTTCGCAGCATATGCATTTCGATTGGACGAAAAAAATCGTCTTTCTCTCGTCGAACTAGGTATGTATATTTTTTTAACGTTCCTTAAATAGAATTTCCAAATCTGGAAAAACATGGTTTCGAAAATTTTGAAAATGTGTTCTGTCGGACGTCCTCAGGATGTTAGCAAGGATGTCCTGAGGACAACCTACTGACGTCCTCAGGATTTTATCAAGGATGTGCTGAGGACAACCCTGGCGGACCGAAGGAACTGAAAGGAGCCTATACAAAATATCTGTAAAGACCCCATTGGGACCCCATTCGGTTTCTTTTTAAAAAACAAAAAAAAACAGCAAGATAAAATTTTTAACTGTTGAAGTTCGGATTCTACGTTAAAATTTGCATTAGAAACTCACGGAGTAATCGCAATACTTTTTCTTGCAGCGTTAAAAACTTTAAAAAATAAAATACCTGTCATTTACATGGGTCGAAGGCGCCTCCAAGTGCATCTTCTTTTAGTAGCAGTTAATAAGCGTTCCTTCAACAGAAGGCAATGACATTTTTTAAAATTTTTAACGCTGCAAAAAAAAGTATTGCGATTACTCCGTGAGCTTCTAATAGAAAACTTAACGTAGAATCCGAATTTCAAAAGTTTAAAAGTTGATCTTGCTCTTTCTTTGAGTTTTTTAAAAAGGAAACGAATGGGGTCTTTACGGGTACTTTATAGATACTCCTTTTAGTTCCTTCGGTCCGCCAGGGAACTTACGGACGTCCACAGGATGTTATCAAGGATGTCCTCAGGTCAACCTACGGACGTACTCAGAATGTTATAAGGGATCACGGTGTGCCTAAGCGAACTTTAAATGCGAGTGTTAAGATTCAGAAGAGTCAGAAATATATGAATATCCGTACAGAAAATGATTTAATTCTGCAAAAAGTGGTCTCTAAAATTTTCAAAATACGCTCACTTTTTGAATTTGTATCAAAAATGGCTGTCTAACGAAATTGACCTTCATTTTGAAATAGTAAAAGAATCGTTGTGCGAACAAGCGTCTACGTTGACCGTTTCTGCAGGGCTTTTTCCGTCCGCGCGTGCGCAATGATTTCGTTCACTTGCTTCTTCCAGCCTTTCAGGGTACAGTTAGGTGAAATGAAAAAAGGAGGTTCAAAATAACATTTAAAAGGCAATTCTTTACCGATTTTGGATTTTGTTTTAGATTAATTGAGCAATACATTTTGAAAAGGTTTTTTTAAGCTGATTTTTTAATTTTTGTTTCGTTTGAAATTTTATGTTAGTACAAAGAGTAAAAAAACTTGATTCTTTTGTTTTTCTTCCTTATATCTTCGTGAATATTTTTTTCTATGATCAGCATCGCTAGACTTTATGTACGGGGAAAGTTTAAAGCAAAAGAAAATATTACACTTTTAAGTTAATTGTTATAAGCAAATTAACTTAATAAATTGCCTAAATTAAAAAAATAAGCCTATAAAATCTCTTCGAAATGTATTGCTCACTTAATCTAAAGAAATATCCAAAATCGGTTAAGAATTGCCTTTTAAAAGTTATTTTGAACCATCTTTTTTCATTTCACCTCACTGTTGCCTGAAAGGCTGGAAGAAGCAAGTGAACGTATTCATTGCGCACGCGCGGTCGGAAAAAGCCCTGCCGAAACGGTCGACGTAGACGTTTGTATTGAAATTCGCCGGCGTCCGCGCGCACCCTACAGTTAGAAATCTCAAGAGTATTCTCAATGGCAGCCCCATGCATCGTCCCCACTTTTCTGTTTTCTTACGATCCGGAGGGGAATTGTCGGTTAAACTAATCCAACAGATGGCATCACAAAAAGTAGATTTGTCTTTTTCATTGAATTACATTAAGAAAAAGCAAAAATAATTAAAAACTTGATGCTGTTTGCAAATAAACAAATAAAAATAGATGAAAAAATAAGTCTAACTATTACTAATTATTTTAAAAAAGAAAAAATCATGAAAATATGTAGTTTAATATGAATAAAATTTAATTTTGAGATACATTTTGAAAGCAGTACGAACTTCATATTTTTTTGATTTATTTTGCTCATATTATTGATTTTATTATTTGTTAAAGTTAAAAAAATTATTTTTTGTTAAAATTATTAATGTAGCTAATGAAAAAATTAATACTATTAAAGACTTCAATGACAAAAATATTTAAAACATATACATGATCAGAAGAATTAATAAAAAATGTATGACGTATATTGTATATTGAGGGAATAATTTGGTAAAAAGTCAATGAAAAGACTAATAAATAAGAAAGTGGATTTAATATTATTTAATATAATGTATATTTTTATTTAAATTAAACCGAATATCATATATACATTTATACAGTGCAATCATTTATTTATTGCTTAATCTTGAAAACTTTTTTCTCGCTTCATTCAACCCCTAATAATTTTATTTAAAAAATTTAATTTAAAGGAGATTTTGAATTATATAGTTAATTATAGTATTGCAAACCTCATTTCTAAAATGAATAGACTATAAACTATTAAACTCTATAAACAAACGTACTGCACTCATGACGGGCAGAAGGAGGAAATTCACTTTTTTCGTTCAGCTTGACGCTCCGAACTTTTGTCTTCTCTATTTGTTTATTAATAATTGTTCTACTCAAATCATGGAAAAACTGAGATTGTGTACATAACAATTTTTTACGCTTTGATAACTGATCAGGAAAACTTTATATTGTCCTAAATTAATGTTTAGAGAATCATAAAATAAAAATAATTTGTTTATCGCTCCATTTATTTGTTGCAAACAAATTTGATAAACAAATTAGCAAATAGTTTTATTATCGGTAACATTTTTTGGTGCTAAAACTGCTTCACATTAATGTAGGAATGACATTTAATAACAAAAATAATTTAAACGTTTATCATAACTATTGCTATAAACAATTCTTCGTTGCAAAATATTATAATATGAGATTTTTCAAATTATAGTTTCCTTCAAGCGCCAGGAAGAATTCAGGTATTCCCTAAACAATAAATATTTAATAATATTTGATAAAATATAACAATTAAAATTTTTATAAATACATTAGATAAAGAAATTCAAAACTTTGATCCTTTCGCATAGTATTTTTTTTACACTGGAAATATTTTAAGTTGTTGGGCGAATAACTGCTAATCACAAAAAATATTTGAGAAGTTAACAATAACCATTGTTATAAATAATTCTTGTGACAAAATATTCAAATGTAAGGTTTTATCAAAAATTTTATTTCCTTTAATCGCTACAATGGCTACGGATATTCCTAAACAATGTATCTTTGATCATATTTAGTGGAATATAACAACTCACATGTTTATAAACAATTTACATAAAAAATGTCCCAATTCTTTAATGAATCTTTAAAAAATCTTTTGAAAATAACCCACCGACTTGGCCATCAAAGAAAATTTAAATTCGATGAAACCTTAAGTTTAAATATGTTGTCACAAGAATTGCTAATAACAGGGGTTATTGCTAACACTTCTAATATTTTTGTGACTAGCAGTCATTCGTTCAATAGCTTCAAACATTTCCGGTGCAAAAAAAAATTCTATGCGAATGAGCTAACATTTTAAATTTGTTTATCTAATTTGCTTACAAATATTTATATTGTTATATTCGATCAAATATTATTAAATATTTATTATTTTAAGGAATACCTGAAGTCGTTCTGGCCATTGAAGGAAATTAAAATTTGAAAAATCTCAAATTCTAATATTTTGACACAAAAATTGTTTATCTCAGTGGTTATTATAAACTTTTAAATTATTTTGGTTATTGAATGTCATTCCTATATCAATGGGAAGCACTTTTAGCAAAAAAAAATTTCACCCTTATTAGGACTTTGTTCATACTTTGACTGGAAAAATTATTAATAAAAAAATAGAGGACACAAAATTCCAGATAGTCAAAATCTATAGAATTTAATGATCTTCAATTTAGAACAGAAAGATTCAAAATCGCAAGAAAATTGAAGGCTCTGGACATTTTTGAATGAAAAAAGTGCATTTCCTCCAACTGTGCGTAATGAGTACAGTACGCTTGTTTATAGATTTTAATATCTTATAGTCTGTTTATTTTAGAAATAAGGTTTACAATCATGTAATTAACTATTTCATTCAAAATCACCTTTAAATTAAAAATTAAAAATAAAATTATTAGGGGCTGAATGCAGCGAGAAAAAAGCTTTCAAGATTAAGCAACAAATAAATGATTGAACTGTATAAATGTATATATGATGTTTGGTTCAATTTAAATAAATATATACATTATATTAAATAATATTGAATACATTTTCTCATTTATCATTCGTGTCACTGACTTGTTACCAAATAATTCCCTCAAATTATTTGATTTCAAACTTGATTCCCTCAAACATTTTAATTACAATTATCACTACTTTTTAACAATGTTTCCTTCAAAACTTGAAATTATTAAGATTTTGAAGGTACAAAGATTCTTTACTTTGCAACTTAAGTTATAGCCTTACATATTCTGATTATTATTATATTTATATTGGATAAAAGTAATATATTTTTTATTAATTCTTCTAATCATGTATATGTTTTAAATATTTTTGTCATTGAGGTCTTAAATATTATTAATTTTTTCATTAGCTACATTAATAATTTCAACAATAAATAATTTTGTTCAACTAGAACAAATAATAAAATCAATAACATCAGCAAAATAAATCATAGAAATATGAAGTTCAAACTGCTTTCAAAATGTATCTCAAAATTAAATTTTATTCATATTAAACTACATATCTTTATGACTTTTTCTTTTTTGAAATAATTACTAATAGTTACTCTTATTTTTTCATATATTATTTTTTGTTTATTTGCAAACAGCATTAAGTTTTTAATTATTTTTGGTTTTTCGTAATGCAATTCAATGAAAAAGACAGACCTACTTTTTGTGGTACCATCTGTTGGCTTAGTTTGACCGACATTTCCCCTCCGGATCGTAGGAAAACTACTACCTCATACACATACACGGTCGAGGCAGGGGGTGCTCAGTGGAAAGAAGAGCCTGGCCGGTTTGACACTATTTTAAGGTTCGATTTGAATGATTTAGTGTCTGAGAAAATCTGAGAGATTTGGATCCTTTTCAAGGTTCTTTTAGTGGTCCTTTTAAGAGTGATGCGACGGTAATATAATGTTCCGTTTATATTCGCCACGTACCGGGCGGGCAGAGTTATCAACAGCAATTAACTATGAAATATAAAAAAATCTACTTCTAAACATTAATGTTTACTTCGAAGGCATAACAAAGGACCCTAGAGTGTCAGCTACTCTATTGATATAGCCTCTGCTTGTTATTTCTGATCGAATTCTTAATTCAATTTCAGCCTCTCTACTTGTTATTTATGATCGCATTTATGAGAATCCTTAGCATATACTAGAATATTATGTGCGTGTGCACACGCGCGCTCACTTTTATACTCATCTTTATAATTTGCTCAGTTTTCTAATAACAATTTATTTGTTAAAATTTTCTAAAGACTTATATTCTTGTTGAAATTAGATACTGAAAGAATGAATTCACTGTATCAATGCATCGTAAAATGTACGAGTACTATTTTAATGGAGCGTTCACATATTCTGTAACGTTATTTTAAACACTTTTACCTTCCCACACCCTAACTGCAGTTGCGTAATATATTTTTTTTGTATTATTTTAAAAAACTTAACAGACGTTTTGTAAATAAAAATAGATTTTCAGGATGAAGTGCAGGCTAGAACTAAATTAAACAATATTTTGACGTAATACAACAATGCTTGTTTGATATTTGTTAAGTTACAAACATTTTTAATTTATTTACAAGGAAAGAAGTATCACCATGCTTACAAGGCTTAAAATATCTGAAGTCTATGCAAAGCCTCTTGAATTTCTAAAAATATTCGTAAATGAATCCAATTTTTCTTAAAATTATGAAAAGTCATTTAAAGTGTAAAAAATTTACCTCAAAATCTTCAAAAATTTCTTCCGAATTTGAAGTAAATTATAAAATATTTGTGAATATTTCAGATTCGCCAAAAAAATCTATATTAAGAAAAAAATATATTTTACGGGATTTTACAAAATAATAGGAAAAGTTCGAGCCCTTTTAGAATTAAATATCTACACAATACTTCTTAAATTCTTAAAAATATTGGAATTTTTCTTGAAATTCAGAAAAGTTATTTAAAATCTAAACTGCTGCCTCAAAATATCCCCAATCTTCCTAAAAACTTGAATAACATTAATTTTTTCACTTGAGACCTTTCAAAGTTATTTTAATTAAGGGCATGCGATACTTTACCTTATGGGTTTTCAGTTTTTCACACATTTTGTTCGCAAATTTTAATTTGAAAAAAAAAACATTAGTGTCCAGACGTTTGCGTTTTAACGTCTGGCTTTCTTTTTGTTTAAGAACTCTCACATCAATCTGCATTTTTTTAAATCTTCTGCAGTTTGAAAATCTTCTTTATTCTTGTAAATTTTTGCAATATTTATAGAATGTTATGGTTTAATTTATTTTTTTATTGTTCAATGTTACGAAATTAAAACATTTTACTTTAAAATCTTCTACTCTTTCTCGAAATTTAAGTAAATATTTGATTTTTTCAAATCTTTTTTGAATTTTCTGCTAAAGCTCATTTTTCAAATTAAAAAATCTTAAGAAATTGTTTGGAAACCTAAAGAATTTATGTAATTATCCTAAATTTTCAAAAAAATCCTAAAATATCTCATAAATTTGTATTGGTTTTTAATGGTGTTAGAACTTGTAAATACCTCTTAAATTTACTAAAATTTGTTCTAAAATTATTCATTTTGGCACTATGTTGCTTTAAACAATTGTTAACCCTTTTTTTATTTTATAAAATAATATGAAAAGTTTTTGAATCTTTTTTAATGAGCTTTTAGAACTCATTAGTAAAAAATTGTTTGAAACTTTCCCATGAATCTAAACTATATATTTTTCCTGCTTTTGAGGCCCTAAAAAATTAAGTTGACCTCAATTTGAATTAAATCACGGAAAATGGAGATAATTTTATGAAAATATTCCATATAATTTTTAACAATTTTAAAATCATTAAAATTAAAAATTATTATTTCATAATTAATTATTAACTGCTTAAAGTTTTCCCATAACTGTTAAAAAAAAATTATTCTCAAAATCTTTCAAAATTATTAAAACGATTCTATTGTTCTAATTGTTAAAACAAGTTTTTTCGGTAATTTAATTCTACTCATCTCTTTGAAATTAAAAAAAAAAGATTACCCAGGTGTAAAAAAGAAAACATTTGTTTCTTCTTAAAAACTCCGGAATTATACTATGGTAGTGAAAAAATTTATAATTGAATCTTTATCTATTTCGGTGTTGTGAAAAAATTAATCATCTAACATTTCATTGATTTTTTGATCAATGATAACTTAAAAAGCATTAAACAATCATTTTCATTCAAGCATAGTGAAAATTTTTACTCTACATTTTCTTTTAACATCACATTCATTTTTAAAAATTTGTTTTATTGGTAACTTTTGATTCTAATTTCAGAAAGAAATCAAACCTATTTCTATATGATTTGAAAAATCAAATGCAAATATACATTTCAGTACATCTGAATCATTTGAAAAATTATCTAATTGAAAAAATATAATTGCAAATTTAAATTAAATTTTAAAGTTCAAATTATATTCAACATTCCATTATATAACCTTTAAGTCAATAATTAAATTATGTTACTTAAATTTCAGGAACTAAGTTTTAATCTTTATTTACATTAATTATAAGAAAACGTTAATTAGCTGACAATCAATTGACAATTTTACAAAAGAAAAGCCATTAAAATATAATTCTGTTATAAACCATTTCAAAAACCTTAACTTTATATTTTTTTTTTCTTTGACATTTTATTTTTAAAAATTTTATTTAATCTTAAGCTTTTAAACTGATTCCAGAAAATGTAACTTTTAGTAGAATCAGTTGTTAATAAATTAATTAGTTCACAAAATAAAAAACATGACACAATTATTTTCATCGTGGCATTCAAATAATTTTAACATTATGTGTATTTTCTCCTTTAAATTTTGATATAACATTTCCATACGTCTAATTTATTAGTAACTTTTGTCACTAATTCAAATCAACTAATAATTAATTAAATGGTTCACAACATAAAAAGACTCAAATAATTTGTTTCATTGAAATAATAAATTTACTCTTACTTTATATATATTTTAAACTTCCTTCCTGAAAATCTTAGTTATTAATAACTTTCAATACTTTTTTTTGTAAGAAACAAAATACTTGTATATATGATTTTCAAAATTTAATTCATATAATCATTTCAAAACATCATCAACATTTCGAAAAACTATATAATTCTAATAGAAATAGTTTAAATATAAATATGTTTTTATTAAAAAGTTAATATCTTATATCAATGAATGCAATTTTCATGTAATTAAATATCGTAAAAAAATTAATTAGCTAATAATAAATAATTATTCTGTCCATAAAATACAAAGCGTTAAAGAATTATTTTTATAATGAATTATTCAAATAATTTTTACTTGGTGTTTTTCTAAAAATTTGTATTATTGATAAAATGTTTAAATATTCCAGAAAAAAGTAAAATATTAACTCGGATCATTCAGAAATCATAATTCCGATACTCATTTCACAACAAAACAAAAATTAGAATAAATAATAAAATTGAAAATTTTGTGATTCAAATATTAATGAAATGTTATTATATAAATTATAGCTGGTATTTAATAATATAACATTCACTTAAATCATCAATTTGTTCATTAAAATTTAAATTTTAAGATTTAGTCTTTATGTAATTTAACATTGTGAAAAGTATTAATGAACTAATAATTATTTAATCTGTTTATAACTTAAAAAGAATTAAAATATAATTTTCATTTAAAAATTGAAATAATTTCCCCTCTCCCTTGTTTTAATTTTCACTTTCATTTTTGAAAATTTGATAGCTTGGCAACTTTTAATACTTATCCGTAAACAAAATTAAAACACGTTTAGAAAAATAAATGCAGATACTCATTTCACAACATCAGAATCATTTGAAAAATTATTTAATTAAAACTGTAGTATTTGAAGTATTAATTCACTTTTATCATGCACATTATATTCAGTATTCAATTATACAGTGTGTCCCATATTTATAGGGCCACCCCATTTTTTAAGGATAATTTTTGTTCTATTGGAACAAACTGCACCAAATTTTTTGAGTGAATAAATGAGTCGAGTTAACGATTTTTCCTAAAATATAGAGCTCGCAATTCCATTCGTTCATTTAT
>NC_046661.1:35989593-35994040 GCF_010883055.1 Belonocnema kinseyi | reverse complement strand
TATTCTTTTTAATTTCATAATTAATTAATCAGTTTACAAAATAAGAAGTATTAAACAATTATTATCATTTATACACTTAAGTATTGTTTACATTATATTCTCCTTTAAATTTGAAGCAGCATTTTTATACCTCTAATCTATTAATTACCTTGTAAATTAATTTTAAAAAAATCAAAATATCTGTAAATATAAGTTTGAAAATGAAATTCAGACTCTCATTTCAGAATTATCACAATCATCATAAAAATTCATATAATTGAAATATGAATGTTTGAAAGAAAAAATAGACTTCGGTAAAAAAGGTATCAGCTAATATTTAATTACATAATCTGAAACTAAATACAGTAGAACCTCGCTCATCCGAGGCCGCATTATCCGAGTTCGCGATTATACGAGGCTGAAACAAAAATAGTTTACCCGTCTTATCCGAGCTATAGCGCATTAGTAGTTCGTATTATTCAACCCTTATGCATTATTCATACATATGAACTTTTTTAATCAACCAGAATAGATTTCAGCAAAGCTCTACTCTTATTTCTTAATAATGTATATACTCTCTACGTTATAAGTCTCTACTTTCAGTTTATTACACCGAGCGTTTCTTTTTATTTAAAATTCCGTTTTTATCCGAGTTTAACATTATAAATAAAGTTAATCAGCTAATGATGAATTAAACAGTTCATAACTTGAAAAGCCTCAAAGAATTATATTATTTTGCAATTATTTGTGGGAATTCGATTTGTAATATAATCAATTAAAAATTATTCAGTCATTTCAAAGCATAAAAATCACTAAAAAATTATTTTAACTGAAATATTCATATATCTTCTAACAAATTTTAAATGTTATTTATAAAAATTTCATTTTTTAAGGACTTAATATTAATTTAAGGGAAAAAATTTGAACATTTTTGCATATATTTTTGAAAATTGAATAAAAATATTAATCTCAGAACACCAGCATAATTCCGAAAAACTACTTAATTGAAACAGAGGTACTTTAAAAATAAATTCATTTATGTCATGCAAATCATATTCAATGTTCCATTATATAACTTACAAGTAAATAATGTATTTATTTGTTACTTATATTAATTAAATTTAAGGTAATTAATTTTAATCTTTATTCAATTTAATGTTCGAAAACAAATATTCAGCTCATATCAATTAGTCATTTTACAAAATAAGAAGCATTAAACTATAATTCTTACTAAAACCTTTAAATAATTTGTAGTTATACACTTTTTTTAATTTCAACTTTCATTTCTAAAAATTTTCTTTATTAATAAACTCTTAGACTAATTCCATAAAATGTGAGTTTTTGTAAAATTAGTTGATAATTAATTAATCAGTTCACAACATAAAAAGCATTACACAATTATTTCAATGAAAACATTAAAATAATGTTTACATTATATTCTCATTCAAATTTTTAAACTGGACTTCTCTAATTTTAATTTATTAATAAGCTTTCTAGCTAAGTTAAAAAAAAAAAATTAAAATATGTGTACATACAACTTAGAAAATTGAATTTAAATACTCATTTCACAGTATCGAAGGCACCATAAAAAATTATATAATTGTAATACAATTATTTAAAAGAAAAAAAGAAACATCTATTACGAAAGTAATAGCCAATATTTAATTACATAATCTGAGAGGAAATAACATGTTTAAGTTATTAAATATTAAACAACTCAAATGCAATCTTTATGTAATTTCATATTTTATTTTATATTATTAAATTTTAATTTATATTATAATATTATTAAACTTAATGGCTCCACAATATATCTTTTCATTTATTAATCTTTTATATTATTTAAGAAAGTTAGATTTTAAGATAAAATTTTAAAAATTATTCTTGTAGCAATGAATAAACTAATTTAAAATTTATTTAAATTATATTTAATTTTTTAATAATTTTAAAATATGAAATATTAATATAATATTAGTATAAAGAATTATAAGCATGCATAACATAATATTATTAACCTTTATAATTTGATAATATAGAACTCATGAAAATATTATTATTATAACTAAAACGTGTACAAAATAAAATTTTTTATGACTCAATTTTGTAAAATTAAGAATTGATATAGCTCCAATATTAAATAGTTAATAAATTTTGATTAGATAAGGGTAAAATAAAAATACGATATTTTAAACATTAAATCTTTAACATAATTAAAACATTAATATAATCAATTTAATTTAATTGTAATTTAGCTTATAATAACTTTACGTTGTAACCCCAATTCTAACATTAAAATAATTAAAACGTTAATATAATAAATTTATATAATTGTAATTTAGCTTATAATAACTTTACGTTTTGATAAACAATTTAATTATAATTTATATAATACTATTACACTTGATGATTTCGCAATATATTTATTAATTTAATAATCTTTTATATTATTTAAAAGAATTAAATTTTAAGACAGACTTGAAATAATTATTACTTTAACATTGAATAACCCAATTAAAAATGTATTATTAAAAATAACAGCTCTTATTGCAAGTGAAAATAAAGACACAAATTAAAATAATCCTTGGAGATCGATAAAGGTAGAAATCTAGTCTTAAGTTCGATTAATTTTATATATTTAAAACAGATGTCGCCAGGCGCCATAAAATACGTGATTAAATCCACTGTCAGATGCAGCCTCCATGCGCTACTAATGGAGGTTACGAGTTTTTATATATAAGAAAACGGATGTCGCCAGGCGCCATAAAATACTTGATTAAATCCACTATGTCAGATTCAGCCTCCATGCGCTACTAATGGAGGTTACGAGTTTTTATATATAAAGACTCTGAGATTTCTATCGGTAGGGCAGTCCTCAAAAGTACTTTATGAAAGAAATTTGATTCTTTTAATTTAGCAGAATTTCTTAATTCAAATAGTAATGTATCCTGTATATTATAGTTTTTCAGCTAATCTTAGTAAGGGATTCATCATTGTCCTAAAAAAGACCACACTACCGATTTTAAGGTTATGGTATTTCATATTTCACACGTGACCTAGCCCGTGTAAAAATTTATCATGGCCTACCGTAAGTTCGACAATAGCTACACTGTAAAGAATAAAAAAATTTCACAACTAAAAATGGTAAAATCACATAGAAAATTTTTTGTAAAATTATCACTTGTTTTATAGGAAAAATACCATTTTTGTGGTTAAGAATCTAAATGAATTTGTAAATTTACCACTTTCAGTATTGAAATATAGCATGACGTTGTAAGTATACATTTTCTGTTGGTGAATCTGTCATATTTAAGGTAGATAATAAAGGGACCCTCTTTGAAAGTGGACAATTTCTGCAAGATTGTGAAAGTACAAAAAGTAGTAAAAATCCCTTTTTCGAACGTAACCTTGCATCTTGAAAATGGGAAATTGATATAAATCGCATTTATGCAGGTTTTAATACAGTAAAATTAGAAGTCATTGTTCAATTTCCAGGGTGCGGAAAATAACAGAAAATTTGTAAAATTACAATGATTTGTAAAAATGTTGTCAGGAATTGGTAAAAATAATGAAAAATGTTCTTTATATTGAAAATGAATCAAATTGTATTCAATAATATGTAAAAGCTTAACGAATAACCTCTTGAAGGAGAATCACCCCATTGCAGTCATTCTTTTTTATAAAATATATTGTTACAATTAAAGAAAAACATTTTTGCATAAATAAGAAAAATATTTCAATATCAAAATATATATTATAGGAACATTAAAAGTTTACAGAAATCGAATAAATTCGATGAATCAGCGAAATTCCAAAAATATCGATTGCATTTGTTTCAAGTTTGCTGAATGGGCTTAGCTGCCATTAAATATTAAAATTATTGTCTAAGTTTTCTTTACTATTCATTTAAGTTTATTATTTATTTCGTGCATTTGAAGCTAATGCTGGTCAAAATTTGACGCTTCAAACTCTAAAAACCTACGTCTGTAGCTTTCAGCGCCACCAAACAGATCTTTCGCAATCTCGTTAGTCTCACACTGCCTCTCTGACTCTTTGAGTGCGGACTGTGGATAAGTTAGTGGAGTGTGGCGCAAAATGCCGTATAAAGTATAAGAAGACTTTTACTGGACGCTCAGATTCATATGTGCTTTCCATCCGGGTTTGAAGTTAGGCTTCGAAAAAAAATATTTCTATATAAATTGCATGAATGAATTGACTATTTATGTAGAAAGCCATCACTTTTTCGAAGCCCAACTTCAAGCTGGAGGGAAGCTATTTATAAATGTATGGACCTGCACGATGTACAATATTGTTTTTATTTGAGCAGTGGTAGTACGATAGGGAATTTCCTTGCGGAATTACAATTTTTATTTTGAGACAGGGAATTTTAGTAAAAAATATACATATATATTATATATTTGCATAAATGAATAACTTATTTATATGCAGATTTATTTCCTTTTTATGTCCT
>NC_046661.1:35963461-35989493 GCF_010883055.1 Belonocnema kinseyi | reverse complement strand
CTGAAGCTACCATTAATAACGTTTTTACTTCGGATACTGGAATTACGAATAATTGTGAAAATTCAAATATTTTTTGTTAAAATGTCATAACCTACAAATTTACGAATCATTGCGATTTTACCGAATCTGCTTGGAAACTTACATAACCTGAAAGTTAATTTCCCGACTTAACGTGGATACTCGCTATTGTCTGTGAAACACTACTTTGATAGTAGGTAAAATACGGACCTACTATGAAAGTGGTAAAGTTACATAAAATTTTTTTTACAGTGTAGCCAGTAATTTTCGTGGAAACTTAATTTTATTAAAACTGGCATGGTACTGTACAGACACTGAAGAGTATTTCCATTTTTTGTTGTGAAGTTCGCCATCTGTTTTCCTCGACAGAACGCCTGTCTATAAAATAGAATGGCTATGACTAAGATGCCATTTTCATCGCGCGATAAAGTTCACCAAGTTGGTGGCACTGCAAGCGTTTCAGTGCCTTGATAGTTGCGTTGATGTTTGGCCGTGTTTGGGCTGCCTGACACTTACAGGTTTTATTGGTAAGTTATACTGTGCGTATTATTTGTTTAATTATTAGTGCAAAGTTGACGTAATTTAAAATTTCTTTGTTTATTTCTACTAGTAAAATTAAATGGAATCGTCAATGTCACAAAAAATGATAATAATTTTGGAATATTAATGTGCAGTAGTACAATGTATAGTTTTTGTATTTTTTTCTGAAAATCCACATCGTTTTTATAACTTTGATTATTAAAAGCTTTTACAAAATATAAATCTAGATTTGATTATGCTATACATTACAGTAAACAGTACCAATGGTTGAGTTTGCAGATATGTTCCCTAACCTCTTAGCATAACCTAAAATAATATTCATATTCAGAGCTGCCAGAACGCAGATCAGAAATTAAAATTTAATATTTTGTAGCTGTTATTAAAGTATAATTTTCTGTTTTTAAGAATGTAGGTAAATATATACTTTTTTAAATTTAAGGACTAGAGAAAGAAAGACAAACATTGAAAGTCACAACCTCCGGTCTTTACATAAAATTTGGTTTCTTGTAATTTTTTTCATAATTTATTTTTTATAAATAGAGGATCGAAGGTTTGTGGGTATCATGTGTAATTAAAGTTTTAAAAAGTCAAGTAAATTTCACTTTGTTTTAGTTTGGAGATTATTATTTTACACTTAAAGATGATTTATTGTTAATATTGTTCAGCCCACATTTCTTTAAAATTCTTAGATAACTGTTTTAAGTTCACAAATTATAATTTTAATTTATTTAATAATGTCTTGAAATATTTTGTAGGTGAGAAAACTAAAAAATTGAAAATCTTAAAACGGCCTATCACAAAAAGTGTTATTGCAAAAAAAAAGTTTTGAAAATGTTTTCTATAGGTATGCAAATTACGGTAATTTTTCTTTGTACAGTGTTGATATTACATAAAAGTAAAACAATAAAATTTGTGTTCAAATTGCAGTTACAAATTAATGAATTTAGTGGTCAATGACTACCCGTCAAAACTGTAAAGTTTAAGAAGAAAGTTCTTTGTACACTATAAAGGAATTTGTCCGGTTAGATTTTCTAGTACAAATTGAAGACATGTCATACTTAATTATAAAATTTGTTCAACTTCAATAAAAAATAACCGAATAATAAAAGATATAATTTTTTTATTATTAAGAAAATTCTAACAGAAACAAAAATTGCATCTTTAATTTAAATTCTTTATCTGCATTAATTACGAAAAACTGCAGATGAAAAAGAAGTATTACTTTGATTTATTGCATAAATCAAGGATCTGTTATTTTTATTCAATAAAATATAAATTAACGATACATTATATTTACATTCGAATGTAGCGTCACAATTTTATCTCCCAATATCAGCACAATACACGACACATTACAAAATTTATACCACAGAATTTAGTACTGTGTATCAGAAAGTTATTGCTCTATTTAAGTTGGCAACAGTGCTATACTGGACAGCGACACGTGATGTAACTTGCTCATTATAATTACACCTTGTGGTCGCGTAGATAGTAGAAATCGTTGTAATTTGCCACTTTTTCGGCAGAGAAACTGTTGTAATAGTGCTAATTGGTCCTAAAAGTGTTACTTCGGCTTCGTTGTATTAAAAAAGTGCAAAAGCAGGTAGGGATCGCATTTATAAATATTTTTTTATGAACTGTAACATTCCAAGAAAAGTGAGGTTATTGACTATTTTTTCCATACAGTCAACTCATAATTTGTAAAACCAATATAATATTTCTTTGAGTATTATAATTTTATTACTTCTAAATGTTTAACTCAAGGGAAAGCGTTATCGGAGATAGCGTTATCAAAATAAAGTATTGACTAGAAATAAATAAAACTAATTAAAATTTTTTTTAGTCATACAAATATAGAAGTTACCTAATGTGAGTACTAATTAAAATTCACAAATTTAAAACATTTTTTCAATGCCATAAAGCAGGTGCTGTCTGCAACGACAAGTGTATGGCTGCCACCATTTTTTTCTTCGTTTTCCAGGAATCGAGCGATGGGTTACATTTAATTTCCAATTTCAATTTCATTTTGAATTTGGAAAGTGAATCAAATTTACCTGCAAATTAAAGATGTCATAAAAGTTTTGAAAAGGAGGAAACATTTGAATGAAAATTCATAACAAATAAAGAAAAACGACTGGCGCCAAAATCTTTTTCTTCGTTTTTATCGTTCTACTTCAAATTGTACAAACTTTAATTGAAGATTAAAAAATAATTTAACTAAGTTTCTGGAAAGAATTTGGTGTTAGTTTTATGAAAAAGTTTGAATACTTGTAAATGAAGAGCAGACTGAAGCTGTGACGTTAGTTCAATTGTTTAATAGAAGCTTTAAAACTTCAAAGCATTTATACAAATATTTTTATATATAGGCGATTTTAGAGTTTAAACAATTCCAGTACACTGTAAAAAATACGTTTAAAAATTGAAGTTCGAAGTGTAAATTTAGACATACAAAATGTCACTTTAGGCGCATTGGAATTATCGGTTGGAAAGCAAATTTCCACATTTTGTATAAAATGACGTTGCTTATATACACTGTAAAAAAAGGTTGTGGAATTTTAGTACGCTAAACGTATGTAAAAAGTGGACTCACGTGCAGCGGCGTGAAATTAGTATAGAAATGACTAAAAGTGTACAAAAGTGTAAAATTCTCAACTGAATTAAAATTTAATATGTGACGTTAAATAAAACAACGGAAAGTGGAAAATTTCTCCAAAATATCAACCTAACTACAAGTACTTAAATCATTAAGATCATATTAAGAATATATTTATAATTACGGAAGCTTATATGGCATAAAATTTATAATTTAAAATCAGTCACTCGCATTTATGCTTTCGCCGAAAATGAGCTATAAAGTGTGCAAACTAAAATGTGCATTCGCTCATAACATGCGAACAAACGAGCGAAAAAAAGCTCTATCGCGAAAATTACACAAATGTGGAATATTATACGGGCGAATCTATAATCGCTATAAAGTGGAGAAATTTTCGTCAGTAAATAAAAATTTATGCGCAGTCGGTAATTTTACCAGTCTGGGGAATTTCACTATGTACAGTGTTAGTCCTTTTTTTACACACTCTGAACGTAGTGATTTTCAACACGTCGTATGAATTCATGAAATGTCATAGAATTAAACCTGTAAGAGACGTCATTCTAAACAGCATGTGGAAATTTGCTTTTTAAACTGTGATTTTAATGCATCTAAAGTGACATTTTATGTAAGGAAATTTACACTTTGAAGTGCAATTTTAAAACATATTTTTTACAGTGTACTTAATTCTATGATTATGACTGAATTCATATGACATGTTGAAAATGACTACGTTCAGAGTGTGTAAAAAAATGACTCGCGCTACACGTAGTAAAATTCCCCAGTCTGGTGAAATCACCTGTGGTGTATAAATTTCTATTTTTTAACGAAAATTTCTCAACTTTATAGCTATTTTAAATTCGTTCGTTTAATATTCTACGCTTGTTTAATTTTCGCAATAGATTTTTTTCCGCTCTTTTGTTATTCCCACGTCATATGAGAAAATGTGCAGTTTGATTTGCAAAATTAATTGTGCTCACTTTCGGTGAAATAATCAAGGTAAGTGACTGATTATCAATTATACTATAATAATAATAATGAAAAAATTTTCAAATATTTAAAAATGAATAAAATTGCTGGCTGAATAACCTTTGTGGCTAGGAGAATTTTTTTTCTCACAATCGAATTTTCTACCTTTTCTCGGAAACAATGACAGATACGAAAATTGTTAAAATAAAATTTTATATGCATAAGAAAAGACTAAGAAAAGACAATTTTTGCTGATAGAAGAAAGGCATTTTATCAGCATCACGCTGGCTAAAACAATTTTCAGGCCGGGAGAATTTTTTTCCCTACAAATGCAGTTTTTCAATTTTCCTCGTAAACGGTGAAAGATGACGAAAAAGAACTAGAATTATTTTTTATATAACTTTTTAGATGTGCAAACTAATCATAGTACCAATTAGAAAAAATGCTCATAAGATTAACATGGGGAAATTTTGGTTTTCGAAAAAATGGGATTCAGGTTTCTCGATTTAAACTTAGCTTGCGGGAGGTTTGACGTTTAAATATTTAACAATAAGCGATATACTTTATTAAATTGAGAAAAAATATCAGATTTTTGAATCACGATTTCCAATAAAATTTTACATTAATATTTGATAAGTTTATTCAACAATGCGATAATGGTTTAGACAAAAAATTTGGCTCTTTACAATGACAAATTACCACAATAATTGCAGAAAAAAAGAAATTTCAAATATTTATTTTCCACAAAAATTGTTTAAACAAACAAAATTTATTTAAACAAATAAGGATTGATTACAAAATAAGGTACTAGTATCTTGATGGCGTAGATATTTAATAATAAGCAGCGAAGCTAACTAAATAAAAAAAAAACTAGAGTTTTACTCCTCTTTTCAAGAAAAAGTTGCAATTAAATATTAATAAATTGTATAAACAAATACTAAATGCTTGAAACAAAGATCAGTATTCTTAAAAATGACCAATTGTTCAACCAAACGTAAGAAATCTACCTGTCAATGAGTGAGGGCAAACAAATTATTTAAACAAAAAGAAATTGTTTAAACAATTGTTTATTAGTTGAAAAATACTTAAAACTATTCCACTTGACAAACAAAAATAATTTATGGAGAAGAAGGGAAAAACAGAGCATTTATGTGTCAATTTTGGGCAAAAAAGTCAGTTTCAGTTTTTTGGGGCATTTTTGGGGCTCCACAAGGGTAGGGGGAGGCTCAAAATGTAAAGCAATTCAATTGAAATGATTGATTAGACGCCCCCCAACATATTCTTAATACCTCCCGCAAGCAAAGTTTAAATCCAGAAACCTGAATCCCATTTGTCCGAAAACTAAAATTTCCCCATGTTAATGTTTTTCATTTTTTGTTTCAGTTAAGTTCTTTATTAAAAAATGACTGTAGAATATTTTTGAAAATCCGTTTCCTTCTGAAAACTTTCTCAAACAGTGCAATGTTCACCTGCCACAGTTGCTCTTTAACAAAGAAAAAAAATTGCTTTTTCCAATGCACTAATCGACTCCAGTTTAAAAAGCATTTATTTCGTCACTTATCATCATCTGCAATGACAATAAAATGCCCCTTTAACAATTGCCCAGTAAAACATAACCTATTTAAAACGGAAAATTCTCTGAATGTTCACATCTTCAGATATCGCGATGAATTACGAGACAATTTTAAAATGGATTGTAACGTTAAAAGTAGTTCGCGTGCAGCAACAAGTTCAATTGATGTCATTCAAGAAGACGTCATGGAAGTTGAACATAACTTCCCCGAAAATTTAAATGATGCGTCAAGTTCAACAAAAACCTTGGCAGCAATGTACTTAACGTTATCCTCTACACATTTCGCAACAAAACCAATCTTGCAAGAAATGACAAAAGGATATTCGCTAGCTTTCGAAAATTATGAAAAAGAATTTAATTCCAGCTTGTTAAATTCTAATTTGTCGGAAAATGGAAAAATTGAAATATTAGGTGTCTTTAATAATAGATTTCAGGGAATTACGAGTGCTTTTGGCAAACAACAGGGTTGTTTGAGAAATTCGTACAACAGAAAAAAAATTTTCGTTAAAAGTTTCAGTTTCGTTGCACCCATGCAAATGTCGTTTACTAATAAGAATGGCGAAAACACTGATTATCATTATACGTATGTTCCGATTTTTAAAAAGATGGAAGTAATGTTAGCTGAAGCTCGTGTTCGCGAATATTGCGATAATCAACTCACGAATGAAAAAGAAGGATATTTTGATATCTCTGACGGTGCTCAAGTAAAGATAAGTCTATTTTTACAAACGATGAAAACATTAAGAATTATTCTCTTTCAGGATGCATTTACAGTATGTAACCCGCTGGGACCTTCAAAAAAGAAATTTAAATTAATCGGGGTTTATTTGGTGACTCATCATTAAATTGTTTGCAATATTACCATGCTTGCAATCCAGGATTGCCGCCTTGCATAGCACATGACGTGTTTGAAGGTTTTGGTGGAAAAGATATGGCTTTGGCTTTCCAGTATTTCGTGAAGGAAGGGTGGTTTAAATTAGAATTTTTGAATTTTCGTTTAAATGATTTAAAATTGTCAACAGAACCGCCTTTGTATATTGCACCAGTTACACAACAGGCAAAGTACACTTTCAAAATTACTGGTACAGCGAGTCAGATTGATCGCGTGAGAAACTTTGAGGATCCTGTGTGGGAAATGGTTTTATACCTTAGAGAAATATGTGCTATAATATGTGCTCCTGCTCTATCCACTGGCCAAATCGCCCTTTTAAAAACGGAAATTTTCGCATATTTACAGCTGCGAATAAAATGTTTCTTTAAAGTTCGCTTGTTGTCGAAGCACGAATACTTAATGCACTATACATCTCTTATTTTACATTTCGGGTCCTTAAAACATTTGTGAACATTACGATTCGAAAGCAAGCATAGGTATTTTAAAAATATTGTGAAGCACTCTCAAAACTTTAAAAACATTACTAAAACCCTGTGTGAGAAGCATCAATTTATGCAGTGCTCGACAGACTTCAAATAGGAAGATGTTGTAGAAATAATTAAGGGCGAATTGTATAATTCTGAACATTTCAACGAAGAAGTTCACTCGTTTCTTACTGAGAAATTCTTAGCTGAAGATAGAAACATTTTCCTGTGCAAACATAACTTTTTGAAATGTTAGTTATGCAGAAGGTATGATTATTTGCATTGGAAAAAGCAATCAATCCAAAAGAATTAATTATGCTCGAGGAATTCGGACTCCAGTTTATCTCCTAAAATACAACCTATTTGACCCAGAAGCGTAAATATTTATGGGTGAGTTTAAAGTGTGAGCCTCAGATACTGTTAAAGTTCATTGAAAGTCACCAGGTTTGTCATTATGCTCACTAATTTATCAATTCATCTTTTTCAGATGCGTTAAGGGTTTACAGTGTGGTTTGGTTCGAAAATCAAAAGATGTGCTGTAATTTGTTTTGAAACGGAGAATTTATTGTCGGAAATTTTGCGAAAAAGCAGCACGAAGTTGGGTTTGAATGGAAGTTCCATAGTGCTTGAAAGAAATGGAACACCTCTGGACGATGACGATTCCTTGCATTATTTCCACAAGGAAACCTTAATTTTATTGGAAGCAGGAGAAGAATGGACGAAACATGGAGCAGAACATCCAATTGATGATGATTTGGCAACTCTAGGAGATCAAAGACTCCAACTAAATGATACCGATGCAGCGGAAATTATGGTTCAGGCAGACATGCAGGAAACTGAAAAAGAAAATTCGATTCCAGAAATAGAAAATGTAGAAGAGGTACAAGAAAACCCACTGCCAACAGAAGCGAAAACCACATCAGGAAAAAAATCGTGGACGTCTTTTGAGTTACCCTGGGATTTGATGAGTTTGTCTATTATAAATGCCCTCGAATCTAAAGTAAGAGATACCCGTACCTTAAAATGTGTCTGCGACATAATATTAAGCCACATGAGGAGTATCAGTGAACACATTCCAATGGAAGCATTGAAATCCACTGCGCTATCCATGATAAGGAAATATCCCTCTTCCTTTGCCGACTTAGATGACAACGGACAGATTTTCGGTGATGGTTACCACACACTACTTAGTAAACTAAGTAGCAGGAATAATTACCTTAACCAAGTCCACTCAGAAGGATTCCTTGTCAGAAAGGCGAAAATACCTCTTCATGCAGCGAGATTATTTTCTTCAGTAAAAGCCGGTTGTATAAATTGGGAACCCCAGGACGATTGTGAGACTGAAGAAAAATTAATAAAATTTCTTCTAGATCCGAAAATAGTTCACGCAACCTTTCAAGAAGTCAAAGAAGCATTGGAAAAAAACATTCTGCACAAAGGCAATTTCTAAACAAGCTGTCTTACACTCAGGTTTCCGGAAAAAAGAAACCATGTGTCAGGAATGTTGAAGAAATTTCTGAAACTTGGCCGTATTTGCTGAAGAAAAATATTTTAATGTGGCATTTCGAGAAGCTGACAAACGTTTCCATTAAAAACCTGCAGGATTGTTTTCTTCGAAAAAGGGAATCCATTTTAGAGTTCGGCATTTTAAGAAGCTCTACCCTACATGGGAAAATGATCTGTCCGACGAGAAAAAAAATGTGGAAGTCATAAAAATTATTATGAATTATTTTGGTGAGACGTGGCAAGAATTGTTCTGCCCATATGAATTGTTTTCAAACGTAAAAATAATTGAGTTTAAAATTAAAATTTAATAGTTTTGCATTTAGGATTATTTTTATGTTGCAGGACACTGTTTCACCTGAAGACATCATTGTATCAGTGGGGCACCCGAGAATTGTTATGCTAGATAATAAAATTCACTAGAGCTTAAAAAAATTACTTGAATGTGGGGGATCCAATTTGTAACCATTACAGCGGATTTCCTTACTTTAGATAATAAGCATTATAACTAAGTATTTTTTGCTCTGTGCTCAATCTACAAAAAGATTTTTTTTATACAGAGCAAAAAATTAATTAATTTCAACAATTTTAGCGTAAAAATGGAGAGTTAAGTTTTGAAGGTTGTATTTTAAATTTCTCGCTTTGTGAAAAAAAAACTAGAACTCAATATTTTACAATCTAGTCAAACTTCTACTTCAACAAAGAAAAGAGCCATGAATAATAAAAATAAAATTAACTTACGATGTTAGATAAGTGCTGATAGACTATAAATCTGCGCGGGCACATTCTCATTGCGCGCGACGCTTCGCGCCAAGTTTGAACGCGCCCGGATTCTCTAGCGCTTCGCGCTCGTCTTCGTACGTTTTATGCATACATTATTACTACATCCTTTTAATTATCATGAATATTACAGCCATAAATTTCAAATGATTTTTTTCGATTTGTTTTCAAAGAAGGTTCTCAAAGCACCTACGGCTTTGAAGATTACATTCTCATTATGAAACTCGCATTTGATAATTTTTGTCGACTTGCAAAACTTTATCAAGATAATTTGTAAATCTTGTTCAAATATACGACAACAACGTTTTAAACTGACGGATCTCTTAAAAACAAAAATTGCATATTTTTTAAAATTATCCAACTTTTGAACTTTTGTGTAATTCATAAATTTCATGATAGTAGTTTCGAAATACGTAATACATATACCGAATTTAAAAATGTCATCAGGACATTTTCAAAAATTTCAAAAGTATATAACTTTTATGTTTTTCTGTGAAATTGAACATTTTATTTGAATAATTTTCAAGTCTTCTACCCATCTATCATAAACTTTGACTAAAATTTCTAAAATAAAAAAAAAATAAAATTATTTTGAAAATGCTCTAAAATTTTTTATTTTGGTTGGAAATATCTACTTAACAAACTTAGCCAACATTTTGGGAATCCTAAGAAATGTATCAAAGGCTGACTCGATGATACAAATCCTATAAAAGTCAGCGTGGCTACAACTTTCAGGTAATTATCCATACATACATACATACATACATACATACATAAATACATGCATACATACATGCATGCATACAGATATACAGACATACATACATACAGACATTCAGATAGTGGATGATTTTTGAATTCTGTGTGTGCCAAAAAAAAAATTAAAATTAAAATTAAATTAAAAGTACGATTTAACGTGAAAATTGATTAGACCAAATTTTCTAAAATGAAAAAATAAATTCACCTTTATTTTTACAGTCCAAAATAAACAAATATTTCCATTTTAAACTTCAAAATTAAATTATTTTAAAGATACGTTCAAAATACAAAATAATTTTGAATGGGAAATTTTTTATTCGAAAAATGTTCCAAAAAGTTCGACATTTCAAGCTCAGTTAAAGAAAAATTTTATTGGAAAATTGAATAATTTCTTTAATGTTTAATGGTATCAATTTAAAAATTTTGAACTTACACGGTAAGTGCTAAATTATCCAATTTTCCCTATTATAAGCTTAAATTTCGCAATTAAAATTGAAATGGTTGAATTTCAAAAAGTATAATTTACATTTTAAAAATTGTTAATTTATGAACGATTATAAGTGCTGAAAGTAATCAAAATTTTAAGGGCTTAGGTACAAAAAAGTGTTATTGATAAAACACTTGGTGACTAATTTTTTTTTTTAGATTTAGATGAATCTCGGATTTGTTTAAGTTTCAAGTTTCTTAAGTATAGATTTCTAAATTTTAGAAATATTTTCCATGTAAAACTTCTTTTTATTTCGAACTTTATGTTAGAATAATTAAGTTTTGAAATTTTATAACTGAAATTTTTTCCATTTTCAATGATAAGAAAATTTTTAAAAATTCTAAAAGTTCAGAAGCTTTTACTCTGAATTATTTGATTTAATTTTCAATTTTATTAGTCAAATTTCAATCGTTTCGAATTAAAACGTATTGAATTCAGAATTTTTCCGTTTAAAATTAGTGAATTTTAAATGAAATGAACCATTTTTATTTATCCGTCTTAACAATTAAATCATTTTTAATTGTAATTCTATACATTGAAGAATTTTATTTTGCAAATCTTCAAAATTGCAGATTTTTCATTTTTAAATATTAAAAATCAAACTTTTATCGAAAAAGTTCCAAACTACAGACCATTCAAATATACATCTTCAAAATTTAAGCATTTTTTTAATCCAATTTTTTTTATTAGATTTAAAAATTTTGCACGACAACTCTTCGAAATTGTAGATCATTGAGTCATAAATCTATTGAAATGTATGAATTCTTTATTTTTTTAAATTCTCAATTAAAAATTCTTTAATTTTGGTCATTTAATATCAAATTTTCTTCTTTTTAAAACAGTTATAATTGAAAAGTTGACTCTTCATTTCCGAAATCATCAAAAGCATCAAAAGCCAACAATTTTAATTTATGAATCTTCGAAATTCAAGAGATTTCATTTTTACTTTTTCAAAATTTAAATTGTCAATCTTTTAAATTAAAGAGTTTTTTCATTTTGAGAGTTTAGAATTACAAATTAGGTAAGTTTTTAGTTTTAAAATTAAAAATTCTATAATTTTCACAATTTTTATTTCAAATTTTTTAAGTTTGGAATTTCCAGAATTGATAACTTTAACTCATTTTTAAAATGTTTAAAATATAAGGATTTCAGTTTATATGTCTTAGTTTATATATCTTCAAAATTAGGCAATTGTCGATTGTAACTCTTGCACACTACATATCGTTCAATTGTCATTATTTTAAAATTCAGGAGTTTTTGCTTTTGATAATTTGCAATAAAAATCCTGTAATTTAAGTTACATACTTTCAAAATGTCTTTTTTTTAGAAGTTTTAAAATTGAAAATTTCAATGAATACGACTAAAAACATTCTGTTATCTGTATTCAAATGTTAATTTCTGTCTGTATTTCTAGTTCTTGCTTGCATAAAATCTTATATTAAAATAAAAGATACAAGTTACTGAAGGTCAATTAAAATTAAATTAAAATTATAATTTAATTGAAGGGGAGGTAGCTATTTTAATATTTATTTAAATGTATGATTAGTTATTATATTTAATAGCACTTTCAATTAAAACATTAATTTCATTTTGATAATTACTCCTAATAATAATTATATACAATAATAATTATTCTGTTTAATTAGTATTATATACATAAAATTGTACTCACTGTTTAAATTAAATTAAATGAGAGCAAAAATTAATTGAAATTGTTCCCGTGCAATAGGACCAAAATCGTTTACAATAAATATATATGGAGAAAGAAATCTGCTTTAGAATACAAAATACTTGTCACTAAAATCTCTCTTTCAAATTTTAATTACAAAAATTTATTTTAATTTTAATATGCTCACCTTCTATTTGAATTGATTTTTTATAGTTCAAGAAAACTAAAATTTGAATAGTAGAATTTAACAAGTGTCCATTTAAATTTTTCTTATTATTATTTCGTTCAAGAAATAATTAAATATGCCTCATTTTTATCTAAAAATATTTTTATTTTCTTTAATTATTATTAAACTTGCAATAAAATATAGCAATTGCTATATTTGTGAATTTGTGTGAAATATATAAATATTAGTAAGAAAAAAAAATTTTAAATTATTAAATAAAACGCTGATATATTTTTTTCTAATTATATTTCATTTTTGGGAAGGATAATGTCTTCCAAACCCGGCGCGGCGGGAGGTATAATGACCGTGAAGGGCTAGGAACCAGTCGAACGACAAGATTTATTAGGGTCAGTTTGACCTAGTCTTTTGACTGCCACTGGCAGCCAATGCAGCCAATAACTGCCTTTTGGTGAGCCCTGCCCTACAGTATACAATGATCGTACAAGAGAAAATCATTAAGATAAAAATAATTATCTATTGTAGGATCATAATCTATACAGTAGGGTGGTCTCCAATGCAATGTCAAAAATTCAAATAACTGTTTGTTAAAAGTTTTTGAACACTTCAATTCGAGCTGAGATTAAAGTTTGAGAATTGAGAACAAGAAAAGAGATTCTGGAGAAATTAAAACGGATTTTTCAATAATCCAGATGTGTCAAAAAAGAAACCAGAAGATTTTAAAGATATTTTCTTAATTTTATAATGTTTTACAGAATATTAGGAATAAGTCGATGGAAAAATAGCTGTGTTCTGCGTCTGAGTAAATAGTTAATTATAAATGTAGTAAGATGTAGAAATGACATACTTCAGACCAAGTAAAAGATCACGATGTTGATGTTGAGAAGATCCTTTATTCCATTATTGAAAAATTGTCGACGTTTCGAGAGTCAATTGCTCTCCTCATCAGGAAAAATCATGAATCCAATGTCATTAAAAATTATATAAGTCAATGTATTTATAATAAAAAAAGCCCAAATTCATGATTTTGCTAATATCTTCGTAAAAACTTATTTTTCTATATAACTGTATTTGAAAAATAGTTTTTATTTTTAATTACTATTTAATGAAATAATACAATGTTAATAATTATTATTAATTACAAAGATATTATAGAAATAAAGTTTTTCCGGGTATTTGGTCCATTATTTTCTCTCAGCTTTCACCGAAGTGAAGTTAGCTGATAGTTGATATGAAAATACCTCATTTCCTCCATCAACTATAAGGGAGCGTTCACATTTTACGTAAAATTAAAAGGGAAACGGTTCAATTTTTCTTACGATCAGCTGTGTGAATTGATGAATTTTCTGCACAATCAACTTAGCATATCAATGCTATGATCTGTTGTGTAAATTCATGAATTTTTTGCACAATCAACTTAGTATATCAAAATTTCTAAATAAATCATTTTACTCTATAAACTTTTTTAGGAATTTAAGACGTTTTAAGTGGACTACTAGCAATATTTAAAGTTAGACACATTTCTATCTTGATTTATTTCAAAATTTTAAAAGATCGAAACATCTTTTTAAAAGACTTGAATTATTCCTAATATTCTAATTATAAATGTAGTAAGGTGTAGAAATGACATACTTCAGACCAATTCAAAGACCACGATGTTGATGTTGAGAAGAGCCTTTATTCCAATCATTAAAAATTTGTCGACATTTCGAGAGTCAATTGCTCTCCTCATCAGGAAAAATAATGAATCCAATGTCATTAAAAATTATATAAGTCAATATATTTATAATAAAAAAGTCCAAATTCTTGATGGTTAATTCATGTTTTTTTAAGATTCTCATCTAAAACAGTTCTGTAAAAAATATAAAAAATATAAAAATTCACCTGTAGTTCTGATGTTATCATTTTTTATAATAACATATTTGACATAAAAAAGATCGTATGAATAATTAAAATTTCAAAAAAGGTTCAACAACACTTTTTAAATTTAAATTTAAAAAATGAAACAGAACGTGCGTTCTGCTTCATCTTAAAGGCTAAATTCGAGTGAGAGAGTTAAAAACATAAATTACCTGGGACATTAAAAGAACAGTGTCGTAGTAACAGATAAAGATATAAGGTTCCTTAATTTCAAAGTGATACATATTGTAGATAGTCGAAGCGTAGAAGGAAGAGTCGAAGTAACAATTATTAATAATATACAATTTTTTTCTGTGTATAGAAAATCATGATGTACAAAAAGAGAAAAAATAATTTTATAGACTTAAAAATAAATTATCAATAACAAAAAAGTCTAAAATACATTAGAAATTCCTAATTTAATAAACCTATCTAGTTTAGAATCAATCCTGAATATTGTTTTAATATTAAAATCGTTTAAAATTCTTTTATCCTCAAAAGACAAACTACCATAGAACGGAACAGAAACAAGAAGTAAAAAATTTACATTATGATCTAAATGTGAAGTTGTTTGTTTTAGTAAAGGATTTTTAAGTGTTTGAATTTTATCATTAATGCGTGTTTTAAGAGATTCCTTTGGATAATTAGTAAGTAAGAGAATATTTTTAATAAAATTAATATTTAACTGGTAAAAGGATCTAGGGTGGTAAGAGTTAAATTGATGTGAAACATAATTTAGTTTGTTTTTTGGTAAAATACTGAAAGTGTCATCTACGTACCTATAATATGTGTAAATATATTATAAAATTTAAAAATAAATATATTATGGAGTAAAATGATTTATGTAGAAATTTTGATATACTAAGTTGATTGTGCAGAAAATTCATCAATTCACACAGCTGATCGTAAGAAAAATTGAACCGTTTCCCCTTTTAATTTTACGTAAAATGTGAACGCTCCCTTATAGTTGATCGAGGAAATTAGGTATTTTCATATCAACTATCAGCTAACTTCACTTCGGTGAAAGCTGAGAGAAAACAATGGACCAAATACCCGGAAAAACTTTATTTCTATAATATCTTTGTGATTAATAATAACTATTAACATTGTATTATTTCATTAAATAGTAATTAAAAAATAAAAACTATTTTTCAAATATAGTTATATAGAAAAATAAATTTTTACGAAGATATTAGCAAAATGGGGCAAAAAAGGACCTCAATGGTCAACGAAGTGAAGTTACCCGGTAGCTGACGTGAAAATACCTAATTGAAAAACTTGATCGGGAAATTAAAATAGTGCACGGAGCGCCACCCTGGAAATGAACAATCATTCTTGTAATTTTATAAATGGTTTACAAACCTATAATACTTATTATTATTCCATAACCTTTTCAGTACATATGAGGCACTACTGCAAAGCTGAAAGACGATAGCAGTGAAGCAATACGTTTATTTGTATCTTCACTAACTTATTTCCAGAATCAATTAAAAAATATATATATTTTTGCGCTTAAATAAAAATGTTTACGTTTAATATTTGTCAGTCATCAATGGTAACCATTAGTTTATATGACAAACATAAAAAAATACACGAAAATTTACCCATAAGTTCCAAATTAGTTTGTCTGCATATAAACTGTAATGCAAAATTATCATCATACGAATCATTTAAATTGCACATACTTCATCAGCATTCTTACGAAAGTGGGAAAGTGTACAGTCTACAGCGTAGACTGGAACTGAGCTTGATCACTTGCTGTCAGCAACATATGCTAGCCAAAGACACAAATCTTCTGATTTCCGGTCAGGTGCTTTTCCAATTAAGCTATTAGAGGGATCAGAATAAGAACTCTTAATTACAAGAAAATAACGCTAATTTTTAGCTAGATGTTAATAGTACAAGTAATTGTTTTTAAATTAATCTGCTATATCATCAGAGATGGTAACCTTACCGACAGTAGATCAACCCCCCAAACCATGAAGGTAGAAAATTAGTGATGCCGTCGAGCAAAATTTCCCGATCTTGACTCGATCCCAGACTCCGGTATCGGGTTTGAATCGTGTCGATTTTAGCTCGACTCTATTTTTGATCGGAAAGTCGATATATCGGCTCTGGATCGGGTCGGGGTTTCGATACCCCTTCGGCAGATGTGCTCTTCTCACTTGAACCGAGCAGAGAGGGAAATTTGGCAATGGGCTGACGTCACTCGTTCCCCCCTGACTCCTCCCCACCGAGTTAAACCAGTTATGGCTAGAGTGTTTATGCTGAAATACATTCTCCCCATAGATAGTGGAAGATTTGTACTTTGACTTAGAATTAAATAATTTGAAACATCGAAATGCGATTATGCTGATTATAGAAACTATTTTCAACCTTCATTCAATTTAGAAATGTTTATGCAACTGCACTACATGCATTTTTAAACAAAAAGATGCCTTTTTAACAAGAAAGTTTAACTTTTAATAAAGGAGTTTTATTTCAACCAAAGAGTCATCTTTTTGTTTGAAAATAAAACTATTAAAATAGGAATTCGTAGACTAGAAGATCAACTTTCAAAGAAGAATAACTTTGCACCAAAAAATACTATTTTTTTTTTAACAAAGTACATGATTTTTGAACGAAATATTAAAATTTTAAATTAAAAAAGATCGATTTCAACCAAAAATGAAATGGTTTACTTTTTAGTTTAAATAATCACTTTTCAACTAAACTGACAAACTTCTAAATTAAATAATGAATCATAAACTAAAAAGATTAATTTTCTACCAAAAAAAATAATATTTCTCAACATATGACATGAATTATCAACTAAATACATATTCGAATTTTTAACTTAAATTATCAGTTTTCAACAAAATATTTAAATTTTAAACTAAGAACATCAGCTGTCAACAAAAATGGAATAGTTTTATTTTCAAACAAAAAGATGAATTTTGAACAAAAAGTATGAATATTTAACTAGAATGCTTAAATATTTAACCAAAAATACGAATAAAATCATGAATGAATATACTCAACCTGAATATGTACTTAAACTTCGTTTATATAATTTATTCGTAAAATTAACAAATGTTAATGCATTCTAATTTTGAGGCTTCAAAGTGTTAAGTTTTCAAATGATGTATACAAAAAAAAAAAAAAAAAAATTTAACTTTTGACGATCAGAAAAATTGGGCTCTCTCCAAAATTATGCTCAATTGAAATGTCTTATTTTGGATTTAATAACAACATTATACAGGTGATGTATTACCTTGAAGAAGACCTGCAACTAGGTTGAAACGTACGTTGGTTATATTAATTAAAATTGACGAATAAAGATTCATTGACATCTGAATCTATTTTTATTTATATTGGACCGTATGACCAGAATAAAACACATTCTCTCATTAATGATATTAACGGTCGAAGAAAGCTCACAGTGTGGATAAACTCCAATCACTGAATTCTTATTAACATTTTTTCTCAATTCTTGATTGAAAATTTTTCCTCGGTAGAAACTTCATCTCCTTTTGGTTAAAAATACAACTACTCAGTTGAAGATTGATCTATTTTGGTTAAGGATAAAAGTATTTTGTTGTAAATTAAAAAATTTGTTATAAAATTCAACTATTTGGTACAAAATTCAACTTTTTTGTAGAAAATTCATTTTTTATTGTTGTTTTAATTGAAAATTAATTTTTCTCAACAGAAATTCATCTACTTAATTTTTTGCCTAAAACTGAACTTTCATAGTTAAAAAATTCAACTCTGGTTAAAAAATTATGTGTTTTTTTGAAAATTCGTCTTTTTTGGTAGAAAATCAATTATTTGTTGTCAAAGTCAAGTCATGTAGAAAATATATACTTTTTGGTAAAATCTAACAGTTTTTAATTTTTAATTGAAATTTTGTTGTGGAAATATCAACTATAACAGTTTTGATACACATTAATCTTTTTTGCTAGGAAATTCAACAATTTGGTTAAAAAATTATGTGTTTTGTTGAAAATTCGTCTTTTTCTGTACCACATAGTTGACTTTTGCAACAAAATATTGAAAATTAAATCATTTAGGATTGTAAGGTGAACAAAGTTTTTAATACAAAATTATCCAATATTTATATTTACTTCTTTTAAATTTAAAAGCCCGTTTATTAATAAAATTTTAAAACAAGAAATTTCGATGAACAGGGACCAGATATTTTTTGGACGGCCCTGACGTACTCGTACTTTAATTTTTTAGCCGAGATTCTTTTCTCGATATTCTAAGTGTTAAGTTAGCCGTGAGGTCTAGTCGTTAGCGATCAAACGCGTTAAACTTAGAGTAGGTGGTTCGAAACCCGTCACAGCGTTTTCGATTTTAAAAGCGCTATAATATCATTAAAAGGGTGCGATTATATTATATGTATTGTATTGTAATTCAATGTAATTGTTTAAGACAAATTGTGTTAAGACAAAAAAAAAGGGCGACATTTCACGGAATCTGGTTGTAGCAAGAAGATTTTTTTTTTGACGCACGAAATTTTACATGACTGGGATGTAGAATTCACATATAGAACGGTAGACTTCGTTTTCTTTGATTGAAACTGTAACTAACAGTTCGAATCATTTTATTTTTACCTAACTGATAGACATGGCGAATTAAATTATAATAAATTTATATTAATAATTGATATTTTTATATCAATTATTACCCTATTTCATTTTACATGACTAAATGTGAAATTTTAATAAAATCCCATAATGTCCTCCTTTTGCCTAACAACCCAGGAAAAAAGAAACGATTGAACTGGAGCGCTTTAGAATGTGCATCTTAAACAATTAGAAAAAAAGTTAGATATCTAAAATCATCGAAACCCGTAGATTCCAAATTATTGTGTTTTAGGCTGTTAACTATGAAATATAAAACAATCCATTTCTAAACATTAATCCTAAGCCTTAACGAAGGACCCTTGAGTGTCGGCTACTCTATTGATATAGCCTCTCTGCTTGTAATTTATGATCGAATTCTTATTTCAATTTCAGCCTCTCTGCTTGTTATTTATGATCGTATTTTTATTTCGGAAAGGACATTTTAAGACCTGTAAAACATTTAAATGAGCTATCTTCCTATTAACATAGAATATTGCCTCAATATTGCACCCATATTTTCTGCAACATCCGCAATATTGCACGAAATATTAAGGCAATATGATGGTGGCCGCTTTTTGAAATATTGGGGCAATGGATTTGACGATCGTAGTACGCAAAACGATAGGTAAGTGTCGCTACTCGCCAGGGTCTAATAGAGTGGTGCGGTTGAAATCTGCAGTACCAACCCCTTTACAGGTGATACGTCGGCGTGCTGCCTTATCGTCTGAGCAGAGTGCAGGGATCGTTGATTTGCGAAAATTAATAGATGACACTAACTACCATCTTTTGGGAATACCAAAGATACTATAAACGTAGATGCGGTGCTGCCCTCGCCGTACTACGAAGCCGAATTCTTGTTTTCTTATTCTTCGTAAAATATGACTGTAAAGCAGTAGAAGTATTTTTTGAGGTTAGAAAAGTTTGACATGTATCACTCAATTTTTTCAGATCTGAAGCTTGAGCCAGGTTTTCTGGACATAGTCTTTTTAGAAAATTGTAAAAAACATTCTCGAAAAATATAATTTTTTAATTAAAAAAAAAAGAAACTAGAAAGAAATTTCGAGATAAACCAATGCTAAAAAAATGTGTACTTGATACATTTATTTATTTTTTTATTGGAATAATCAAATATTTACACCAAAGAAACAACTTTTTTAACGTTTAAAGTTTTTGAAAATTATTGTTTGGTTTTAAAATAACGATCATTGAAAAAAAACATATTTCTGGATAAGATATTTTAGTTGAAAATATACACGGTATTTTTTTAAACTACAAAAATCTTCCGAAAAATCGAATTGATAATTTATAAAATTAAAAAGGAACTTTGAGGTAAATTAGTGCTGATTTAAATCCTGCGAAATTTGTTTGGAAAATGTTATCATCTTTGAGGAAAATTTAGAGAATTTTTCTTCCATTTCAGGGACACGTGTTTTCACATAAATTTTTCTATACATTTTTGGAAAATTATTTTAATTTTAAATTTAAACAGTTTTTTAACATTAAATATTAAACAAAAATTTATTGGATAAAAATACTTTATTATCGTAATTTAAATAAATAAATAATATTGATTAAGAAACAATTTCATATAAGGAATTTAATTATTTGGAAATTTTCAAATACGGTACTATTATAAACTGTTCGGGAATTTTTTAGTTTTGGAATTTTATTATTCGAGACAGAGAGAGTTTTACCGAATCGGGATTTTTATTTTTTCATGTATTTCAGGCGTCCCTGTAAAAATAAAGAAAATTCGCTGTAATTATAATGTTGACACCTGAATCTTGTCGATGTTCTCCCTTCGCGCGGATCCAGAGAAGTGTCCTGGACGATGGGGGGCATCACAAAATTGTGTAGACATGTTGTGTTTATACATATGTACCATTTTAGGGTAGTTAAAAAAATCCTGGAGGGGGGGGGGCGATCGCTGTTTCGGCACCATTGTGGATGCGCGCCTGGTTTTCCTACAGTATTTATTTTTAAAAATGTGTATAAAATTTTGATCTTTGGGACTTGGCGATTTTTTCCTAATGCATTTCAGTCACTGACAAACGGAGGTAAATTAAATAGGAGTATCTCTCAGAAAATAAATGATTAAAATCCAGAAAAATCGATGAGACTTTTTTTACCTCTAGGTACTAAAAAAGGAAAACTTTCGAAAATTTAAAAACTAATTAAAAAACTAATTATAAAGTTACAGGATGAGAAATGAACATCTTTTAATACTTGAATCATTATTTTCGAACAATTAAAATCGTATAACTTCAGATAAATTTGAAATTAGGACTATTAAAAATTAGAAGTGCCTGAAAGGACTCAACAAAGGTTTAGTTTAAAAAGTTATTTAAGCGGGTGCTTTTTCAAGTTTTATTAATTTATTTTTTTATAATATGGCAATTTATTTTTTTTCAAAGAAAATAGCGCCTGATTTTTGTCAACTTTAAAAAATATATATTTAATGTTCGCTCAAGGTCAGTTTTGTTCAAAGTGTTTGTTCATGGATAAATTGACTCTTACTGTTTCCGCTTTTCGTTATGTCACTCATTGATTGTGTTTTTCATAGAAAATATTGAAACCTGGGTTTTTCACGTTTATAAAATCATAATTAAAAGTCACTCAGGGTAATTTTCTGTGCAAAATATTTATTTATAAAGAATATTTGTCAAACTATAGAACGGATTTCTTTACCCAAAAATACAAACCTGAATTGTACTATAATCAAAACAAACTGGAAAGAATTAGACGTAAGCGAAATTTTGTAAAGAAAACAAACCTTGGTCGACCTATGAATATTCATTTTATTCCCCGAAAGATTTTTTAAAAACTCTTCGAAACACTTTCATTGCAAAAATTTTATTAAAGAAAAATAAAAATATTTTAATTTCTACATACATTTCTTGAAATAAAAAAATGATTAACGAGATTTGTAGAAAATCTCCTAAAGAATAAAATGATTGTCCCGGAAGTGAATTTAAAAATTGAACGTAGTAAAAAATTGAAAATAGTAACACAAGTGCAAACATTCGATTGAGTCTTCATGAACAATGTTCAGTTTAAAAATCACTTCAAATTAATAGATTATTAAATTTTCAGAGTGATAAATTAAAACTTTGAATGTTACAATTATAATTTTTCTACTTTTTTATTTGTAATTTGAAAATCGAATGTTTAAAAATATTCTAAAACATTTCAAAATATTTACAAAATTGGAAAAAAATCTGGAACCTCTTGAAACAATTTTGTGTGCAGGATTTTACAAAAATGTTAGAAAAAATTGGAATCCGTTTAAAAGATAATTAAAAGTTCCGAAAAATTTGAAAATCATTTAAAAAGATTTGAAATGATTTCAAAGAAAATTAATACCTTTGATGATTTCAAAATTAAATGTTTATTTTTAAAAATGACATCACTTTAAGAGAAGGTATAAAAATGTGGGAATACTGAAAAAATTCCGAAAACGATGAATGAAAAATCACCAAAAATGAAATCTCCGATGACCGAATTGGAAAATTTCTTACAGAAAATGTTCAAAGTAAAAAATCCCCGAATTATAAAGTTCCCTAATTTAAACAAGAAGAAAAGAATTTTCGATCAATATTATTTACTTCTTAAAAATATAATAATTAAATAATTTTATTAAATTATTTTTTGAATTTAAAAGAATAATAATTTTTTTAAAGCTTTGTACATTATCAAATAAAATTTTTCACGCAGAAATATGCATATTTTTTTAATCATATTTTTTAAAATTTCAAATCATAATTCTTTAAACTTTAAACATTAAAAAAAATATATTTGATAAAAGTATTCGATTATTGTATTTTAAATAAATTAATAATATTGAATGAACATCCATTTTTCTACTGTTTTAATTCAGGAATTTTCTAGTTTGGATATTTTATAATTCAGTAATTTTCTGTGTGGAATTTTCAAATTCGGTAATATCTTACTGTCGGGAATTTTATTTTTCGTGAATTTTTCAATTCGAGAGTTTTAAACTTCGGCGTTTTTATAATTTCCGGAAGTTCATTATGCAGGAATTTTGCAATTCATGAATTTCACAGTGTCGGGAATTTTCTTTTTCGGTATTTTTCAGTTGCTTCTTTTGAAAAATAAAATTCCCATCACTGTAAAAATTCCCGAAATTCTGAACAATTTATAATATTACTGAATTTGAGAATTCCCGACAGAATTTGGTTGTTGTTGAATAAGTGCATTGTATCCTTTTTAACTTACAAAAAAGTTCGCAAAAATAAAATAATTAATTTCAAAAAATAAAAATAAAATTCGCGCTAAATCAGTGCTGAATTGAATCCTACAATTTTTTTTTTGAAGCGCGCGTGTTTTTAAATTTATTTTTACATAACATTTGTATAAGATTATTGTTATTTTAAATTGAAACAATAATTTAAAAAATTAAACGCTAAACAAAGTTTCTATAATTGAAATATTTGATTATTGTATTTTTAATAAATAAGTAATATTGATTAAATTATTATGTTCCCAATTGCTACAATTCGGGAATTTTCTAGTTTGTATCTTTCATAATTGGACAGCATTCGGCCTGGAATTTTATTATTCGGGAATTTTCAAGTTCAATAATATTGTAAACTATCCAGAATTTTATTATTCTGGAATTTTTAAATTCGGGATTTTTAGATTTCGACATTTTAGAATTTCAGGAAGTTTACAGTGTTGGGAATTTTATTATTCGGGATTTTTCAGTCCTAAAAATATTTCAAAACATTTAAAAAGATTGATAAAATTGTAAAAAAAAAATCTGGAAGATTTTGAGGAAATTTTTTCGAATTTTACAAAAATTTTACGATAAAAATGGGAATCATTAAAAATATATTTAAAAGTTCTGAAAAAACTTCAAAAATAATTTGAATAATATTTATATTATTTGTCTTTTAAATTGTATACCATATAACTTACGTAAATATTTTAAGTAAGCTGTATTAATTATAATATTTTACAGCTTATTTTAAAATATATTTTATGAAACATGATATATTTTATGAATGCGCCAATGAAATTCTGTTCGTCTAATTTTTGTTGTCAATGCGAAACGTAATCTCTGGATTAGAACTGCCGCCTTAACATCTAAAAACCAAAAGAACCATTTCCCTGTCACTTGGAATTATCATTACATTTTTATAAAAATGTTAGAATACATAATAATTAAGAAATTGAAAAGTACATACGAGAACTTGATTAGACGAATGGTATAAAAAATCCATAGTAATTGCAGACCACAAAAATAAAAATAAATACAAAATAATATCAAAGAACTATATACAGATATTGCACTTAAAGTTTTATCAGTTTGAATAGAAATATAATATTATAGAGAAAACAAATTATAACTTATAAATGAATATAAATCAGAAGAAACAATTTTAAAATTATATGAAAATATATGAAACCGAAATAAAACATATTCATGGCCTTTTATCTCTGGCATTTAATAAAGGGAATTTACTTTCAATTTAAATGGTTCATGTCCGAGCAAAGTTACCATAAGTGCTCATCGAGGGGCCTACTGAGATATTGGTGCTATCTACGGGTTGCGATGGGTAGAGGGGAACTGACAATTTTCGCCGGACGCGCCGTCCAGATTTATCGCGGGTAACTAAGCCCGCACCGCATCTACGTTTATAATATCTTTGGAATAACCATCCCCCTGCAGCGGCGGTTGAAATCTGCAGTACCAGCCCCTTTACAGGTGATACTTCAGCATGCTGCCTTATCGACTAAGCAGAGTGCAGGCATCGTTATTCTACGAAAATTAATAGATGGCGCTAATTACCATCTTTTGTGACACGCCCTTCCCTTTTTAGCGCGCCAGAGTTCAAAGTTTTAAATCCTCTCAATGGACTCTGCTAAGTACACCAACGATGATTGTTTTCCTTGCTGTAGTTCCGCTGTTTTAAGAGGTTAGAACCTCAACTTCCTGAGACTAAGTATCCGGTACTAAATCTCTAAATCCTTAAAATCGCAAATTTTATTAATGAAAGGATACTATTAAAATAAGTAAACCAAATTTCAAAGTGAATTTAAACTACTTTACATTTTATTAAACCAAATATAAAATTTACGCTTGCGATTGCCAAATACCCATTCAAGCTAAAATCTTATATTCTTAATTTTCAACTATAATCCGAATAGTTTTAAATTTTGCCGCTAAAATATAATTATTTTGTCGGTAAAACAGCTATCTGTTACACTTTTGGAAATTACCAGCCCCCTGCAGCGACTGTACGCAAAGATATTATAAACCTAGACGCGGTACGGGGCGTCGGAGTGGGGAATTATATATATAGGACATCACATTTTCTGCCCTATCGAAGTGCTGCCCTCATCGTACTACGAAGTCGAATTCTTGTTTTCTAATTCTTCGTAAAATATGACGGTAAAGCAGTAGAAAGATTTTTTGAGGTTAGAAAAGTTTGAATGTATGTATCGCTGAATTTTTTCAGATCTGAAGCTTGATCCAGGTTTTCGGTACAGTCTTTTTTTTAATTATAAAAAAAATGTTCTCGAAATATCATATTTTCAATTTTTAAAAAAGTATTATAAAAAGACATTTCGAGGTAAACATGTGTGGTAAACATTGTTCTTTGACAAATTATTTTTTTAAATTGAAATAATAAAATATTTATACCAAAGAAACAACTTTTTAAATGTTTGAAGTGTTTAAACATTATTGTTTAAATTTAAAATAACAATAATTAAAACAAAATATATTTCTGGATAAGATATTTTCGTTGAAAATGTATATAGTATTTTTTAAATCACAAAAGTTCTTCCGAAAAATCGAATTGTTAATTAAAAAACACATGTTTTTGTATATGAATTTATCGGTAAAATTTTTTTATAATTTTAATTTTAAATTCAAGCAATTCTTAACACTCTAAATATTAAACAAAAATTTATTTGATAACAATATTTTATTATCGTATTTTTAATAAATAATTAATACTGATTAAAAAACAATTTTATTTGGGGAGTTTTATTATTTGGGAATTTTCAAATTCGTTAATATTATAAACTGTTCAGGAATTTTATTAGTTTTGGAATTGTATTTTTCGG
>NC_046661.1:35961476-35963361 GCF_010883055.1 Belonocnema kinseyi | reverse complement strand
TTAAATTTGTAGTCTTCACAGTATATTGAATAATTTCAAATTTAAAGCTATTTAAATATGTCATCTGAATTTCTAAATTGAAAGTGTTCGATAATTTTAGATTGAAACCTCTAAATTATTTAGTTAGAAATTAAAATCGTACAACTTTAAGTTTTATTTATTTTTTTATAATTTGTCACCCCTCCCCCCAATTATTTTTTTTTATAATAAAATAACGCCCGATTTTTGTAAAAATTAACAAATATATATTAAAGCTTCACTCAAGGTAATTTTTGTCCAAAAAGCTTGTTCCTGAATAAATTAACTCTTATTGTTTTCGATTTCGTTCTGTTACTTAGGGATTGTGTTTTTCATAGAAATAAATGAAATGTGGTTTTTTCACGTTTATAAAATTATAATTGAAGTTCACTCGGGGTAATTTTCTGTGAAAAATATTGATTTGGAAAGAATATTTGTCAAAGAATAGAATGGTTTTTTTCGCCCGAGATACAAACGTAAATTGTACTATAGTAAAAACAACTGGAAAAATTTAGACGAAAGCCAAATTTGGTAAAGAAAACAATACATTTGTCGACCTATAAATACGAATTTTATTCCCCGAAAGATTTTTTAAAAACCTCTTCGAAACACTTTTATTGCAGCAATTTAATTGAAGAAAAATATTTGTTATAAAAATATAAATAGTACTATTTTTACATACAATTCTTAAAATAAAAAATCTGTGTGTCAAAGCACATTCCAATCCGACTGTTCTTTCGAAAGTTGTACGATATACAGACAACCACAACATCAATAACAACGACGACGTAGCCGCCAGAGAGACAGATACCGAAGTAAAAAGTTGTTTTTCTGATTCAAGGAGCCTCAAAATGTCGAAATTTCATGAAATTCGCGGAAGTCATTTTTCGCATAAAACTCTTCTCATTATGGATGAGAATGTGATAAAATAATCATGGGGCCTTGAAAAAGTAACGATTTTCGCCTCTTGACTTTTTTCCATATCAAGCTTTTTTGCTTCAAATGTCCATAAAATCCTTTAACTTTGGTAAGTTTGATTTTATCAAAAAAAGTTGCCAGGATAAATTGTTCATATTTTTTGTACCATAAATGGCTGTGGATATAATTTTCAAATTTGTAAAAAAATTGGTCTCAACAATTTTTAAAAAGCATCAAATTTTTGAATTTTTATCAAAAATGGCTGTTTAACGAACTCGATCTTTCTTTTTGGTCTTTCGAACAGTGTGTCAAAGCCCAATCCAATCGGACCAGTCTTTCGAAAGTCATCCGGTATACAGACAACTACAACAACGACGACACGGGACAGACAAACAGGCCCCGACGTAAAAACTTGTTTTTCTGACTCAAGGGGCCTCAAAATGTCGACATTTGATAAAATCCGAAAAAGTTTTTTTTCATTAAAAACTAATACCTTCTCATTTTGGATAAGAATGAAAACATTTTTAATAAGATTTGTAGAAAATCTTTCAAAGAATAAAATGATTTCCCCGTAAGTTACAACCGAAAAATTACAATTTCAAAAAAATGAAGGTTGTTCTAAATATTGAGCTGGACTTGAGAAAGGGACGAATCGTCACACATAATTCAGAGTGACAAATTTAAACTTGGAATGTTACGATTATAATTGTTTTATTTGTTTTTATTTGTATTTCGAAGGTAAAAGTATTTTATTTTTATTCTTAAAGAACAGTTAAATAAGCATTAATTTAGAAAAAAATTAATAAGCTGGAGATTTCTGAATGTTTCAAAGAAAAGAACAAAATTGGGAGCTTCTCAAGAATTTGAAATATTAGGATAACAATAAAAATTTCTGGGTAGATTTAAAATGATGTTTTATTTCAAAAAAGTACATAACTCAAAGAGAATG
>NC_046661.1:35958637-35961376 GCF_010883055.1 Belonocnema kinseyi | reverse complement strand
TTAATTTTAATTTAAATGGTTCTTGTCCAAGCTAAGTTAACCATCAGTGCGCCTCGAAGGTGTGCCGAGAGTTGCTTACAGCGCTCCAAGTGGCTTTTGGCACACTATATGGAATGGTGCTATTTACGTAGAGCGGTGGGTAGAGGGGAAGTGACTTTTTTCGCCGGACGCGCCGTCTATATTTATGGCGGGTAACTAAGCTCGCACCGCATCTACGTTTATAATATCTTTGCTGTACGTTAGCGTTTGTTCACTAGCGTCGAGGGCAGATGGCGCTGATAGACTCCACAGAAAATTTTAACATGACAAGCATAGGCAAAATTATTTTAAAACTACCTTAATTGATATTATTCGTAATTTACAAATAAGTAATTTATTAACAAAAGGAACCCTATTACTATAACAAATGATTAATTAATTAATTATTCACAGGATCAACTAATAATCCAGCAGCCATTAACACTTCTGTATGCACTAAAGTTGCGACGCAGTAAAAGTCCCCTGATTATTAATATCAAGGTTACTTTTTTTAAATCTGGTGCAACAACTTTTTAAAACAATTACACTATTTTTTATAATAAAAATTTTCAGAAATTATTTTCGAAAAGCTCATGGAGAAAGAATACTTTTATGCTCAAGTTAAAGCGTTATAAAAAATTGAATTTGCACTACAATTGACATATTTTGGCTACACATCTCAGAAACTATTGGATCCAAAATTTTCGATAAAAATGTAAATCAATTTTCAGGTCACTTTCTCCGCTCCTTTTTAACAACTACGTGAACAATTTTTTTAACTTCTTGACAAAACGCTTCGTTTACATTGTACACGCTGGATACTATATCATTTGTAAGGAAATCTTGGGGAAATTATCTTGATTACAAGTCCTTTTGTTGTTTTGCAAAAATTTCAATAGTTTTTTGGTTAATAACGATTTTTATAAACACATAGGGATATTTCATACAGCTTTTAGTATTTAAAAGTGTTTTTTAAATGAGATATTAAACGACAATTTTGTCTCTTATAAATTTTTTTACAAATTACGTTTGAACTATGGCCTATGTATTTGAATTTACGAACGTTCATTTGAACGAAATTAAAGAAAATTATTTTTCAATTTTTTTTTGCTTAAATCAATTAGAATGGCAAAAAAAATATTCTGTCGGAAAGAATTGTCGAATAAAAATTTTTTAAGGGGTTAGCTACCCTTACACATCACCCATTATTTATACATGCCTAATGCAAGTTTGATTGTCGATATTTAAAAATATAAAGACGTCAAAAATTCTCTTTTTTTAATTAAATAATTATAGAGTGGTTGAGAAAGTTCGGCAAGATCCCTAAAAACCACCCTTAATATATCCGCGACTAAAATGTTAAAAATGACAATTTTGATCGTCGATATTTGAAAATATAAAAATGTCAAAAATTCTCTTTTTTGTCTCGCTAATTATAGACGGAGTGAGAAAGTTCGGCAAGACCCCTAAAACCACCCTTAATATAACCACACCTAAAAGATTAAAAATGACAAGTTTGATTTTCGATATTTGAAAATATAAAAACATCAAAAATTCTCTTTTTCTATCTCACTAATTATATAGTGGGTGAAAAAGTTCGGCAAGACTACTAAAAACCACCCTTAATATATCCACACCTAAAATTTTCAAAATCACAAATTTGATTGTCGATATTGAAAAATATAAAAACGTCAAAAATTGTCTCTTTTCATCTCATCAATTATAAAGTAAGTAAGAATGTTCGGTAAGATCCCTAAAAACCACCCTTAATATATATCCACGCCTAAAATGTTAAAAATGACAATTTTGATTGTCGATATTTGAAAATATAAAAACGACAAAAATTCTCTTTTTTTTGTCTTGCTAACTATAAAGGGAATGAGAAAGTTCGGCAAGACCCCTTAAAACCACCCCTGCTATACCCACAACTAAAAGATTAAAAATGACAAGTTTGATTGTCGATATTTGAAAATATAAAAACATCAAAAATTCTCTTTTTCTATCTCAATAATTATAGAGTGGGTGAGAAAGTTCGGCAAGATCCCTAAAAACCACCCTTAATGTATCCATACCTAAAATTTTCAAAGTGACAAGTTTGCTTGTCGATATTTAAAAATATAATAACGTCAAAAATTCTCTTTTTTTATCTCATCAATTATAAAATGGGTGAGAATTTTCGGCAAGATCCCTAAAAACCACCCTTAATATATCCGCGCCTAAAATGTTAAAAATGACAATTTTGATTGTGGATATTTGAAAATATAAAAACGTCAAAAATTCTCTTTTTTTGTCTTGCTAATTATAGAGGGAGTGAAGAAGTTCGGCAAGACTCCTAAAAACCATCCTTAATATATACACACCTAAAATTTTCAAAATGACAAGTTTGGTTGTTGATATTTAAAAATATAAAAACGTCAAAAATTCTCTTTTTCTATCTCATCAATTAGAAAGTGGGTGAGAATGTTCGGCAAGATCCCTAAAAACCACCTTTAATATATCCGCGCCTAAAATGTTAAAAATGATAATTTTGATTGTCGATATTTGAAAATATAAAAACGTCAAAATTCTCGTTTTTTGCCTCGCTAATTATAGAGGAAGTGAGAAAGTTCGGCAAGACCTCTAAAAACCACCCCTACTACACCCACACCTAAAAGTTAGAAATGACAAGTTTGATTGTCGATATTTGAAAATATAAAAACATCAAAAATTCTCTTTTTCTAT
>NC_046661.1:35946990-35958537 GCF_010883055.1 Belonocnema kinseyi | reverse complement strand
AAAAAAAGAGAATTTTTGACGTTTTTATATCTTCAAATATCGACAATCAAAATTGTCATTTTTAACATTTTAGATGTGGATATATTAAGGGTGGTTTTTAGGAGTTTGCCGAACTTTCTCACCCACTCTATAATTAGTGAGATAGAAAAAGAGAATTTTTGACGTTTTTATATTTTCAAATATCGACAATCAAACTTGTCATTTTTAATCTTTTAGTTGTGGGTATAGTAGGGGTGGTTTTTAGGGGTCTTGCCGAACTTTCTCACTCCCTCTATCATTAGCGAGACAAAAAAAGAGGATTTTTGATGTTTTAATATTTTCAAATATCAACGATCAAAATAGTGTTTGGCATGTTTGAATAATGGGTGATTCGTAAGGGTATTCAACCCTTCAAAAAATAAAAATATCGAAAACTTCTTCCGATGGAATATCATTTTTTGTCATCCTAAATGATTTAGGCAAAACGAAATTCGGGAAAAAAATCTTTAATTTCGTTCATATGAACGTTCGTAACTTCAAGTACATCTGTGGCTTTATAAAGAATTAACTGCAAAATAATTCCTGTCACCACTTTCAAATTATCGCTCTTTTGTTAATAGCAATGCTTGTCAACAAAATCCTACATTTACCGAATCTGATTTTGTATTCGTTATCTCTCCTATTTTTTATCTTAATGCTAAGAATTTTTTAATTATGGCTTTATAAACAAATTCTTAGTATTAGGATCAAACATAGGAGAGATAACAGTTTTCTCTGCATCTGATGGAAGGAATGCGAATGAAAGGAGCAGATTATGTACATCTAGGATTTATTTGATAACAATTGTTATAGACAAAATAAGGATATTTTCAGAGCGGTGACAGAGAGAAAGATTATGAGGAACCCATAAGGTACATAACTTTAAAACATCGAAAATCTTAACTGTACGATTTGCACCTGGGCCAGACCAAAAATTATTTTTCAATTAATTATTTATAAGGCCATAGTTCACAAATCATTTGAATTAAATGAAAATCTATAAGAGTCTAACTGTTTGTTTCGTATCTAACCTTAAAAACACGTTCGAAAAGTAAAGTAATATAAAATATACGTGATTTTTTAGAAAAATTTTTATTAACAAAAACGCATTTAAGATTTGTGCTAAATTTTTGTACACAAGTTATAGCACCGACATTTTACAATGTGCACAAAGCTTTTATGAAGAATAAAAAAACATGTATACGCAGTTGTTAAAAAAGGACCATTTTTAACACTTATGTATTGACAACAGTTGTAGCTCCACCGAAAAACTTGAAAACGGGCCGTTGCATGGAAGATTTCTCACGACATATAAGTTTTGTTTCTCTTATGAACTTTCCGAAAATAATTGTACAAAAATTTTATCCTTGATATTCATAATCAGGGGACTTGCGTAGTTTTTAAGCTAGAGTTACTGCGTCGCACTTTTAGTGCATACAGAAGTCTTACTGGGCACCGGATGAAAATAATTGTTAATAGAAATTATTTATAACAATTAACGTAAATCTTAAGCCTGATATTTATAATTCTTAAATATATCTGTAATAATTCTGATAAATATCAGCTTCTTTAAGTCTTTTCTTCGGAGAAAACAAATAATATTCGTAAAATGTCCAATTTTGACGTTAAAAATATTAGATACCTCCAAGTTCTAAATTTCGATAATTCGAAGTTTGCGCTATTTCGAATCCAATTTTACGTACCGACAGAGTTTTTACTGTCCATAATTCCAAGTACAAGAAGTTAAATTTTACAAAATCAAACAATATCTAGAACACATGTCTAGCATGGGTTATGACAAAATAAAGATACGGCTTAGTTTTGAGAGAAGAAAGAAGAAAAACTGAAGATATCGTTTCACTTTACGATAAAATATTCCATATTTTGTATAAAGTTACATATTTCTTATTTAATTATTTTATATTACTTGTAATTATGAAGTAGTTAAGTACAATTTCATGCAGGATGTTTTTCTCTATAATTTATTTAAAGTACGCGATGAAATGACTTCTAACAAAAGCTCTCCCGACTAGCATCGTCACGCTGCGCTGGCCAGCGTCCGGCCAAGGAGCATGGCCGGGAGCTGGCCAGGGATTTTGACCGTGGCCTGGACAAGATTAATTGCTGCTTTACTAGATTTAAATAATTCGTGTTTCAAATGTCTGTCACATCTGTCACTGAGTTGGGGGATCAATTTGATTCTTTTTTACTGTAGAATTCGAGCATATTAATATATAAAATTCCACATGCCCAGCACACAGGCAACATTAGCTATTTTCGCGTAGCCTTTGAGAGACAAAAAAGATTTAAAAAATAAATATTAAATGATTGCGAGTATTTTTACTTTAAATATTATTAGTCTTGTTTAGAGTAAATACATATCGTCGCTTAAGAAGCAACACCGCCTAAACCACTTTTTAGCCAAAATGAGATTAAGACACTCTCTTATTCGAAATTTCCCGCCGGACAACGTGGAATCGTCATAAGTTCCATTTTTCACCGCTAAGAACACAAAAATCGCCAGAATGCCAACACCGCCTGACCAAATTTTGTTTATCAGCTGGGCAACACCACCTAACCCTCTTCAGAGTCTTCAGTGCCCTACAATTTGTGCCAGCTGCGCGTTCGTCGTTCTCTCTCTTCTACTTAAATCTACAGGGTAAGTACATAGTAATATTATTTTTTCTTTAGAAGTTCTAGATATTACCCACATGTTTGTTGCGCAATTTAAAATTGTAAAAAAGTGATTCAGGATTCCCCAGTAGTTTACTATGATGAATGTGTGATGCAAGAGTGTGGCTTGGTTACAAGAACGCTATTTCCTTGGATTTTACGGATTATTATTATTTTTTTTTACACCACAAACATCACAATCCTTATTCTTAACAACGAAAATAGTAACATGTTTTCTTCAGGAAATTTCATATTGTTTCCCCTCTCGTTATGCAGTGGAGTGGCTAATGTATCCTTCTTCTATCATTCACCATTTCCGTTATTTTTCTTTCCATTCTGCTTACTTTCCAGCTCAAAAACGTTGTTCCTAATGGGCTCATTTCATTTTCTAGGAATATGGAGAGCAGCGGCAGTGAATATGTGCCATCTGAAAATGACAGCGAATCTCCGGACGACGACCTGCGCTCAATCGATGGAATCATAGATGATTTGGATCAATATCATGGGAAGTCCACTAAAGTAAGACCTAGTCAATACCCTACAAAGACAAACCCTACCAACAGTGATGAAATCGCTGATGTTGAGTCCCCTACCACGCATGATCTCAATGAAGCTCCAGCAGTCTGTGTCAGCATGACGTGGGAGGATTGTACCAACAACAAAAACGTTGAAGGGGAAGAGACGCTGATTATAGACCTTCCCATTCTCCGACTATGATACTGTGTCACTCTATGGTACGACTGACCAAACCTACATCGAGTATCTGTCCGTGGAACAGCCAGCAATAAGCGTTGACGATCTTCAACTCCTTTCAGATGAGACTGAGGGACACCAGATCGTGGACCTTCCTGTGGAAAAAGAAATAATCCTCATCGAGATCAACAGTGAGCTCGCAGCACCCAAAGACAACACTGCTGTTCTTGACACTTCCAGTCTCACTGATGAGTCAAGGCCAGATTCTTCAAGCAGGACTTGCAAAAACCGAAACAGCCTTCCAATGAGAAAGGAATGGTCACGAAACGTAGCTAAAACAAAACGGATGCGAGGAGAACAGTACATGGGCTTCCGAAAAGCAAACAAAAAAGAGACCAAATGTATCATACAAGATGTGCCTAAGGAAGGGCGTCGAGTGGGACCTTCTTGTTCCTCCAAAGCGTGCCTAATATGGAAAACCAGGCTCTGTGGACATGTCAGTGAAGATGAGCGCCAGCAACTCTTTGAGAACTTCTGGAGTAACATGTTCTGGGATACGAAAAGAATGTTTGTTTGCTCAACAGTAGACATAGCTGCTCCCAAGAAAAATTACTCTTCTGAAAACAACCGTCAGTTTTCTTTCTCCTACCATCTAAAAATAAATGGTGAAAAAATCCCTGTTTGCCAGAGCCTCTATTTGAATACTTTTGGTTTAACCCTCTACCGCCCACAGTTACATATATGTAACGTTTGGAAGACTTGAGTTTTTTTAAATATGACTTTGAGACGAACAGCAATTTTTTACGCAAGGATTTACATGAAAGTCAGGACGGTAATGAGCTAGAATTTTAGTTTTGTATACACTCCGCCATAGAAATAATATTCCTAAATATCTCAAAATTCAGAAAAAAAGAAAGTTTTAAGGGCGGTAATGGGTTAAAGCGGTCAGAAGTTCGATATTGGTTGGAAAACTATCGAGACCAAAATGTTCCTTGCATAAAGAACCTCAAGAAGAGAAATGAGAATACGGCTCACCCGTAAGTCGACAATGAAAATGCTGCTGAAGTACCTGACCTGCTGGAAAATCCCCCTGTAGAAGAACAACCGCAGCAACAGGATTTGGCAAGAAGCGTCTCTACGAATTCGAAAGAGAAACATGACTTTCTGGATGCCTTTCTTGACATCCTGCCGAAAATGCGTTCGCATTACTGCAGAAAGAGTACATCAAGGAGCTATCTACAAGCGGATATAAAAAATTGGAGCGAATTGTACGAAATTTATAAAACGAGTTATCAAAGCTCGGGAAGGGACATCTTGCTCAGCAGGTTCACATTTGATCGAGAACGAAAACAGAAGCGTCTCTCAATATTCTCGCCAAAGAAAGACCAATGTAACCTTTGTCTCAGTTATGAGGCTGGAAATATGTCCAAAGACGTTTACGAAACCCACATCAAAAAGAAGGACTTGGCTCAAATTGAAAAAAGCAAGGACAAAGAGGCTCCTGAAAAGAACGAGGTTTGGGCTATTTGCTTTGATTTAATGAACGTGCAAACTGTCCACAAAATCAGAGCCAGTAGTGCCTATTATAAACTAAAATTAACGCTCCACAATTTTTCCGTGCACAACTTAGCGACACACGACGCTCTTTTTTATTGGTTCGATGAATCGGAGGCTAATCTGAACGCAACTACCTTCGCATCTTGCACTGTGGACTTCATTTTCAGCCTCATTGAAACAGAGAATAAGCCAATAGTCTTGTTCAGTGACGGGTACTCCTATCAGAATAGGAACGCTATCCTAGAAAACGCTCTCCTCCATGTGGCTGTCTTTCACCAAGTTACAATCACTCACAAGTACTTGGAGAAAGGACACACCAACATGGAGGGAGAATCTGTTCACAGCACAGTGGAAAGATTCATTGAAAAGATCGACATCAGCCTTCCGAGCCAGTATGCAGCTTTTCCAGAACTTGTGAGAAAGGTTCCCATGCCTTACCTAGCAAAGTATCTCAATCACTCATTTTTTAAAAATTATGGTATCGAAGACAAAATGGTCTACCCAAGCGTCCGCCCCGGGAAGGGTAAGGATGCACCCACAGTGACAGACGTCCATGTATTCGAATACCGCCCTGATGGAAAAACCACTATAAATTGAATTTCAACGACGACTTCGCTAGCTACCAGAGAAAAGGAAGAGGAACGTTAGGTTCGATCTAAACTTCCCAGATCTATTCGCCTCCTGACAACTGACACTCAAAGACAAATGGCTCGATCTGCAATCCCTAAAACAATTTTTACCAGCGGATTGCCACGCTTTCTACGATCAACTCCCTCACAAAGATCAAAGCCGTCGTCAGAAGAAACGCTTGAAAAAATCAAAATAACATGCGCTACCACCCAACTACTCTCGTTAAATGAGTTTAATGAAATTTCACACAGACGAGATTTTAAGACTGTTTTTTACTTAAATAAAGAGATTTTTTTCATGGTCACTTAAATTAGAATGATCACCTTCGCCATTCACAGAGCTACGGTGGCTTAGGCGGTAGAGCGTCAGACTTCCATATAGGAGGTCGGGGGCTCGATCCCTCAGTCGGTACCAATGGAAATTTTTCTATGTACTTCTACCGAGTCTCTGGTGGTTCGGATCCCACGTTAAACTGTAGGTCCCCTCAAAAGAGTTTAGTGACCTCTTTAGCGAAAAAGCTCCATGTCGAGGGGCCAGTCACTACTTGGAGGCCACTGGGCGATTTTGAGAGAGGGATAGAGAGATGAGAGAGAGAGAGAAAATAAAAGAAGGGTAGCGACTCCTGGCGAAGAGGCTCCATGTCGAGGTGCTTAATCGTTTGGATGTCGCTGCTTTATAAAGAGTGGGACGATGGTCGTGGGGGCTAAAGCGTAGGCTTTGGACCCACTCCTTCGGCTTGCGGGTTCGATTCCCGCCTCGCACTCTGGAAGAGTCTCTGTGGCCCATGCGGTGAACACTAGCCTAGCAAGGGAGTTGTTCATCTCCGGAGAGTCGTGGGACCGGTACCTCTAGAGAAAAAGGTTTTCTCTAAGTACTTAAGGCTGTTGCTCTTGGTGGTTCGGAACCCACCTTAAACTGTAGGTCCCCCTTCCACCACCAAATAAGTGTGTGGAGGGTGTGTAAAGGAATAAAGAAGGTGTAAGAAAAATGTAAACCCTTAGGGGACACATTAGAAGCTTCCACCTTCGCCATTCTTTGTTATTCGGAGAGAGCTGGGGAATTTTTTGAACAAAAAAATAATAAAATAACCTTTATTTCGTGAGAAATTTGAAATGTATAGAAAAAAAGTGATGATAAACTACCGAATGTAACACCGCCTAACCCACCTTTTCTAACAGCAGCACCACCTAACCCTCGTGTTTTTTTCAAATTTCAATGGTTTTAATGTAAATTGTTCAAGGACACTAGTAGAATGCTCGAGTTGAGCTAAATGACACCTTACCAGGGGGAGATTGCGTGCAGTTTTCGGATAAATCAGTTTTTTCTCTCTCCTGAGAAGTCAGGAATAGTGGATTAGGCGGTGTTGCTTCTTAAGCGATGATATATAACATTTTGAAACATTATATTACAAATAAAATTTCTAACGCTACGGGGTATCGATCCTACATATATCTATACCTAAAGCTAACGCCTAGTAGTCGGGAGTGCTAACCACTGCGCTAAACCGAAACGTTGAAACTCGTTGAAAAAGCCATCCTCATAAGCTACAGTTCAGAAAAGTTAAAGTACCAACTTTAAAGTACTCTTTTTCTAATTATTTATTATTATGCGGCGTTATGTAAATATGAAATACACGAACTTTTAACAGGAATATCAGTAAAATACTTTTTAAATAAATAATTGAAATCGACTAAAATTATTCTTCGCGTGATATTTTGTTTTTTCCAGATTTAGACTATTTTACAACTTTTTACAATGATAGGAAATGTAATTTTTTATGAACATTTAAAATTTTCAACGACGGGACTCAGAAATTCAATCGTGAACGTTGGAAATTTCTTAATGATAAAAGTTTTTTGACTTTCGTGTAAGGTTTTGTTTTTAGGTGTTTTATACAATTTTACAACGTTTAAGATTGATATCGAATTTTTATTTTTATCACAAAATGCATGGTTTGAAAGTCTGAACTCATGAAATCTTAAAATTTGTGGTGTGAAAAAGATATTCACCTAATATATTTTCACGCGTGGAACATCCATGCGAGTATATGCATCCATTTTTTAATGATAACAGAGAAACTAATTGAGTTATAAACAAAGTTCAACAATTTTATTATAGCCAATCAGCGCCCACCCAGCTACCGTCTGAACATACGATCATAAGATTTGTCCGATCAGAGCCCAGTCAGCCCCCGACTGGGGGTTTGACATAAATTTTGTCCAGCGAGTCCCCGACCAGCGCACGGCTGGGCTATTTCCACACGGACTGTTATCATGCAAATTATGCACTGTGGGGGATCAGTGTTCATTGCAAAAGTCTGAATTTCAGTTGGTACTTTCTAAAGAGTGTTTCGTTTTTCGCATCTATATAATAGTGTTGTCGGAGCAGGAAAATGTGGAAACAAATATTGTTTCTCATAAGCTTGTCTAACAACATTAACATAAATATTCAAAAAATTTTAAATTTTAAATGTTTAATGTTACAATCATAACAGAATACTCAACTGCGAATATCTCGTGGCGGGCACATTTGCCAGAGCTTCGCTGTACAGTTTTCGATTCTGGAGATCATTTAACATAAGAATAGAGAAGAAAAAATGAATAGATCTCGTTGATCCGACGGAAATGGGGTGGGCTTCTGCACTAAGGGAAACTCCTTACGAAGAAGTATCGTGAAAAATCATCATAGACCTATAATAAAGTTCCTAACATTTTCTTGGTACTATAGGAATAATTATAAGACAATTATGATAGTTTACAAGCCGATAAATCATCATCAATTAATCATTTCTCTCTACTGTATAACTATAGGCGAGTTTTGATACGTGTAGCGTGATGTATCTGCATATCATTCGTTTGATCACATGTAGTCCAGAGAAAATTCATCCGCTACAGACACATGTCATTGTGTCCCAACTGTAGGTCTAAGCAATGACATAAGTATGTATGACATCTGCCTACAGCCAGCTTAGCTACGGTCGCACTTAGTGTGCGAATTACAAGAATATGCTCTCATTAAAATCCGTTGGCTTACTAACTCATCAAAACACAAAACATTTATAAAAAGATAAATTTTCTTTTTATAAATGGTGCATGATTTTCAACAATATTTTGAGGTTGATGAATTTCATTTGGACCAACGTGATCAACAAATGATAAGACACAGTCAGCACTTTTACACCTTACGCATTCTCATGATATGCAACCTACTTAAGAATTAATTGACAATATTAAAAAAATTGTTATGTTTAGCTGTAAGTTTGCTGAACTATCTGCGGGATAAATATATTCTAACTCGTGTAGGAAGTACTTAAGGGGCTTGTACATGACACTCCAATCTTAAAATTAAAGTAATGTGTGAGGTTGTTTTCATTTAAAAGCATCGGAACTTCTCGCCTTTTTTAATATTTGATCATATTTATGGGTTTTAAGTTTTTGCTATGATTCTTTGATTGAATGTACTAAAATATTATTTCATTATGGTTGCTAAATTGACAGGGTGCAGTGCTGCCAACTCTCGAAGGTGGTTATTTCACGGAATCAATAAGTAACCTTTCACTGATTGTCAGTAACGTATTTCTGGCTATTTGAATCAGTCAAATGTCACTGGCAATCGGTGAAATTTCACTGATTTGGATTTAGAGAGTACATTGAAGTATTCTGAATTACCTTCAAATATCCTGAAGTATCTGGAAGTACGTGAAATATCCTTAAGTAGTTTGGAATATTATAAAATATCTAAAAATATCGGGAACTATCTTACAATATCATGAAGTATATTGAAATATCCGGCGGTATATTAAAATACGTGGATCATCCTGAAGTATGTGCACTCTCTTGAAGTGTGTGAATTATGCCGAAGTACATTGAAATATTCTGGATTACCTTGAAATAGCATGAAGTATCCTGAAGTATCTTGAAGTACTTGAAATACCTTTAAGTAGCTTTAAATATGATAATGTATCTTTAAATATCAGGAGCTATTTAAAAATATCATGAAGTATATGCAAATATCCTTAAGTATCTTGAAGTACATGGATTTCAGGGTACATTTTACCTGCAACAAAAATTACCTTCACGTGTTAAGTTTTATCCACAATCTTGTTAACAATCTTGTTTTATTCGATACACGGAAAAATTTAGTCGCTTACAATTTAGGTGATTCTTTGAAGAACCTTGGACAGAGAGAAAATTCTTCAAATGTTTCCATGACTTTGAAGAAATAGTTGCAAACTGAAGCTTCGACTGAAATAACGTTGTATCAATACATATTTTGTATCCATGGAGTTCTATGTATATAAATTTTTGTTTTAACTGTTTCTCTATTCGACGGAAGCGCGGCGATCGAAAAGTCAAAATCTGAATTGGGAAAGAAATGTCAAAATAATGAAGGTTATATACTTCGAAAATGTACCTTTCTATAACTGTAACATTTAACTTTTGAATACAGGTAAAATTAAAAAATTAAGAGTTTGGCTTTCTACGAGGCACTTTCTTTACGTAGTCAAAACAGAATGCCTATCCGATAACTCTTTTCTGTCTTGCTTTGCAAATTTTCAAGAACTAATAATTATTTAAACAGGTTTAATTGAAAAATTAAGAGTGGTTTTTTAAATGATAGGCTTCCTTTTTTTATTAACTAAGAATATCATTCCGACGACTGTTTTTTTTTATAATGCTTCGAAAATTCACAAGAATTCTCAATTATTCAAACAGTGTTTATCAACATATTTAGAGCTTGCCTATTTTTTAAGCAAACGAGACCATTTTTCTACCGACTCAACTCAGAATCTCTGTGTGGCAGGGGACTCATCCGAAATGTAGTTACGACTTTTCTTGTTGGGACGACAGTATACTCTAGGTACACTCGAACTTTTATATCGCGCTTGCGCACAATAGAATTTTTATTTCTATTATATTTTGATTCACGACTTTTGCTTTGCAATTCAAATCATGTTTAAGCTTACGTTCCTAAGCTAATCCGAATTTTTCCAGGCAATCCATCGCTCCTTTTGGACTTCTTGTAGTCTAGGAGCTCGCGACAATTCTATGGACGCTATTTTAGTACTCACTAAAATTTCAGACTCTTTTGTTTTCCTACTTAACAGTTCGACATTCGCTGACTGACGAACAGCTGTTGGTGCATTTGTAACAATTTATCGTTAAACTGGTCAGAAATTTGAGTGAAAAAACGTCATTTAAGTACTCTTGAAACCCACGTTGAACAATTCTTTGAATGCTAAATACTAGTAAGAAGTTTGAGTGGCAGCTTCTCGGTGGTGCCAAAGTTGACTGGCAGGCTGTCAAACATGTCAAAAGTTCGAGTGAAAAAACGTCATTTTGGTACTCTTCTAACACACGTGGAATGATTGTTTGAATGCTAAAAACTAACTAGAAGTTTGACTGGCAGCTCTTGAGTGGTGCCAAAGTTGACTGGCAGACTGTCAAGCATATAAAAATGACAGGATGAAAATTAGAACAGTGATTTTAGTACTCCTGAAACGCATTGGGTATGATTCTTCAGGTGCTAAAAAGTAAGTTAATAATTGATTGGCTGTTTCTCAGTGGTGTCAAATTTGACTGGCAGACGTGCTGTCTAGCATGTCGAAAATTTAAGTGAAAAAAAGTTATTTTAGTACTCTTTAAACCCATTAAGAATGATTTTTTTAGTACAAAAAACTAACAACGAATTTGACTGGCAGCTCCTGAGTAGTGCCAAAGTTGATTGACATTTAGTCAGCAACCGAATGAAAGTTTTGTCTTTTTCATTAAATAAAATTTTCATCTACAGGACACTTCTCTAAAACTTATATATATAATAATTATATACAAAAATCGTTTTACAAATAGTTAAAAATTAACTCAAATAACATCCTATACCAGGCGACCTCTCAGAGTAAGCAGCCTTATCCTTGCATGCGGGGCTCTACAAGGATGGACGAACCCCTTTCCCTAGCTTCTCGTGGGAACAACAATG
>NC_046661.1:35944871-35946890 GCF_010883055.1 Belonocnema kinseyi | reverse complement strand
AAAAATGCAGAAGGCGGTTGTCCTTGGGTCGCTTCGTGTTCTTAGGGTCCACGAGGCTTTTGCTGGATCGTCGTATTGATTCCTTTACAGACTGTAACCACCCATCTCACGGTTGTGAGACGTGGTTTTGGCTGAAATTTTACCGCGATTTCATTGGAAGCGGGTGCAATTTTTCAGATTAGCACCCGCTCCCGGCGAAATCCTGCGGTTGTCCTTATGGCAAATTTTTAATTATATATATAGAAAAAAAGAAACTACGTAAATCTCACTTTTTATGTAAATTCACAGCTTGCAACAATGGGTTTCAAGAGTACTAAAATGATGTTTCTTCACTTGAATTTTTGGCATCTTTGACAGCCTGCCAGTCAACTTTGGCACCACTCAGGACCTGCCAGTCAAACTTCTCGTTAGTTTTTAGCATCCGAACAATCATTCCTCGTGGATTTCAAAGAGTACTAAATCACATTTTTCCACTCGAATTTTTAACATGTTTGACAGTCTGCCAGTCAATTTTGGCGCCACTCAGGAACTGCCAGTCAAACTTCTCGTTAGTTTTTAGCATCCAAACAATCATTCCCCGTGGGTTTCAAAGAGTACTAAAATTACATTTTTCCACTCAAATTTTTAACATGTTTGACAGTCTGCCAGTCAACTTTGGCGCTACTCAGGAGCTGCCAGTCAAACTTCTCGTTAGTTTTCAGCATCCAAACAATCATTCCCCGTGGGTTTCAAAGAGTACTAAAATCACATTTTTCCACTCGAATTTTTAACATGTTTGACAGTCTGCCAGTCAACTTTGGCGCCACTCAGGAGCTGCCAGTCAAACTTCTCGTTAGCTTTTAGCATCCAAACAATCATTCCCTGTGGGTTTCAAGAAGACTATAATGACGTTTTTTCACTCGAATTTTTTACATGTTTAACAGTCTGCGAGGCAACTTTGGCATCACTTAGGAGCTGCCAGTCAAACTTTTGTTAGTTTTTAGCATTCAAAGAATCATTCCACGTGGGTTTCAAGAGTACAAAAATGACGTTTTTTCAATCGAATTTGTGACCAGTTTTACGATAAATTGTTGCAAAATGCACCAACAGCTGTTAGTCAGTCAACGAATGTCGAACTGTTGACTAGGAAAAAAAAAGAGTCTGAAATTCTAGTTTGTACTAAAATGACGTTTATGGAATCGTCACGAGCTCCCGGATATTTTGAACACTAATAATATCTATATTTTCATAAAATATGTCCATGTGGACAAAGTACAGGGGGGGGGGGGGGGGGGTTAGAAGTGGTGAAAAATTGTCCAGGTGGTATATGGATGGCCCCTTTTCCACTTTTAGAACAGTTTCAGACTTACTCTAGAGAATGATTTTGGTTTCGTTCAGATTTTCACAATAAAACTTACAAGGAACCCTTACAAGGTGTCCGCCTCCAATTTTCTTGAAATTTCAATATGTTGTAGGGTACGAAGAAGTAAGAAATAAGCAATTTTTTTATCGGCGGAAAAACTATTCTAAGGGGTGAAACTGACCCTCGAAATTCACCCTAAAAATCGAATTTTTTTCATATCTCAAAAAAAAATTTTAATATTGATATCATTTCAACGGCAAAATATTCGGCATGAAATGCCCATTCTTTGACAATCATTTTTAAGTTAAGGGGTTGCAACCCTTAATTTTTTTAAAGAAAAATTCCCTTTTTTGTGGATTTTTCTTTTATCAATAACTGATTTTCCTTACAAAAATGTGAGGAATTATGTTTATGTTATTTTATTCTTAAAAAATTAATCAAGTGATACAACATTAATAGATTCTTTCAAAGCAATATATCTGATTAACATAAGCTAGTTTTAAGGAAGACTTACTTGTACACTCACGGTACATAATTTGTACAGTAATGAAAATCTTCGAAATAATGTTTAAAGAATAAGGATTTTCGACACCATGCACATCTAATAATAGCAACATTCGTACATCCAGGAATCTCGCATAAAGCTTGGTCTGACTGCGTAAATCCAAATTCAACAG
>NC_046661.1:35942783-35944771 GCF_010883055.1 Belonocnema kinseyi | reverse complement strand
GTCATCAGGACGACCTAACGTCGTCGTTATAATGACGTCCCCGAAGACATCTCAAAGGCATACATATGCCGAAAGTTGGACATCTTAAAGACGGCTTTATGTATTTTGGTCTACGAAGACATCCTTTGCCGGAACCAGTGTACGGCATCTTTTCAACGACATTAAGACATCCTTTTTTTATGTCCTCAAGACATTCATAAAATGACGACTTTACGACGGCTTACCAACCTGTGTGCTGACTGGGTCAATAACTGTCATGGAAAAGATCACTGGATTGCTGGACAGAGAATCCTGCGTTATCTACAAGGAACGTCAACCCTTTCAATCAGGTTCGAAAGAACGGGAAGGCCACTAGAAAGATTCGTGGATGTTGACTGGGGAGCCTGCCTGGCAGACAGGCGATCATACACAGTTTATGCGTTTTAGCTAGCAAATGGGGCTGTTTCATGGGTAGCTAAGAAACAGCGGGCTATGGCCTGGTCAAGCACTGTTGCTGAATACATGAGCCTCACTGAAGCAACCAAAAGGATGCCATTCACGTACGAAGATTCTTTAAGGAGGCCGGATTGAAACCGCAGAAGAATGTGATGATTTAAAACGATAATAAGGGAGCACAGATGCTGGCGAGAAATCCAGTGTTTCATTCACGGACGAAGCATATTGCCATTCGACATCATTTCGTGCGTGAAGCACTAGCTGAGGGTTCAATCGTCGTGAGATATATGCTAACTACGGAGATGATGGCAGGTGTTCTGACCAAAGGGTTGTCAGGGCCTAAACACAGGAAGTGCGTCGAAAAGTTCGGTTTAGTGTTTAAATATCACACGAGATTGCTTTAGGGGAAGTGTTGTTCCTTAAATGTTACGTGATATGCATGCATGCAATCTATCGCGTGTGTATGTATGCATGCTCCCAGTGGGAGCACTTGGCTTCAAGTTATCCTAAAGACGTATTTTTGTTTTATTATTAATAATAACAACAATAACGAGTTATTGCCACACTTTCTTATTGAATTATAACCAATTAGAAAGCAGCAACATGATGGAGCAGAAACAATCATTTTTTTCCATGTAGAACACAACATTTTCGAATTAGTTTATGATATTGCTATTAACAATAGAAATATTGAACATTTTTATTGTCCTACAGCTATTTACTTTAATTTCGAATTAATTTGAAAGTTGGCTGATGAAAAAAACAATACTTTAAAAAAATAAAAATAAAATGTTACAATTTGCTTATTATAATATTTATACCGAATGAAAATAATTGTTTATAGAAATTGTTTATAACAATTGACGTAAACCTTAAACCTAATATTTATATTTCTTAAATATATATTTAATAATTCTGATAGATAGCGGCTTCTTAAAGTCTTTTCTTCGGAGAAAAAAAATAATATTCGTAAAATGTCAAATTTTGACGTTCTATTAGCTTAAATGATACCCAGTGGGAATACTTGGCTTAAAGTCATCCTAAAGACGTCTTTTTGTGGACGTCCTTAGGCTTTTACCCAAAAAGGCGTCATGAGGTCGTAATAAAGACGTTCTAATCTAGTCCCATAAAGTTTATCTTTTAGATGTTATCAGAACGGCTTGAGGATGTCTTTAAAAGGTCGTATGTCTGGCATTTCGTCGTCTTAAGGATATCTTGAAAGGATATGCAGGGGATAATGTCGTAAGGATGTCCCTAGTACATCTTTGAAACGTCTTGTATAAGATTATCATTATTCTAAATCATCCCAAATTCAAAGAATTTCTATATTTTCCTCTCACAAGACTTGAATGCTTAAATGCTCTGAAATATTACAAAAAACTGATTGAGACTTAATTTTTAAGATTTACTTTTTAAAGTTCAACTTAGAAATATTTCGGCTATGAGATTTCTCTAACAAGGAACCCTTACAAGGTGTCCGCCTCCAATTTTCTTGAAATTTCAATATGTTGTAGGGTACGAAAAAGTAAGTAATAAGCAATTTTTTTTATCGG
>NC_046661.1:35938853-35942683 GCF_010883055.1 Belonocnema kinseyi | reverse complement strand
ATATTCGCTCAAAATTATTTGTTGATAAATTTGATAATTTTCTTTAAAAATCTTGAAATCTTTTTAAATATTCTCTTTAAATTAACTTTAAAAATAAAAAATGGTAAATTTTCTAATGAAACTTAAGAAAACTTTTTTATCCTTTTTAAATCTTCAAAATTCTTAACAAGATTTTTCTTTCGAAATCTCAAGAAATCTATATTTCGCTCAACATTTATCGGCCTCACAGCAAATAACAAACGGAAAACATCCACTAAAATCATATTCATGCAGAATGTAATCAGTCAGGTTTTCGAACAAATTAAAAATAATTTGACAATTTTGAAAGATAATGAAAGAATACTCTTCAGATTCATATGAAAATTTAAAAGAATTTTTTGTTTTTTAAAATAAATTGTTCGAGAAAATTTTAAAAGATTTATAAAAATGCTGAGAAAGAATCCAAAATATCTTCGGCAATTAACAAAATTTTTTAAGACGTAAACATTTTAAGACAAATTTGGGCGTTGAAGAATAAATATTCTATAAAAAAGAATTCTCAACTATGAAGATTCATTTTAAACCAATACAAAATAAATAGAATAGTTAAAGTTTGAACTACAAAATTTGACTTGTTGAATACTTCAATTTTCAATCAAAAATTGTAAATGAAAAAATTAATTTTCAACCAAATATTTGAATTTTCAATAAAGAAATGAATCTCCACACAAGCTTTATTATCTACCAAAAACCAACGAATTAAAAAAAAATTTCCATTTTTACATCATATTACATCAATTTATATCAACTTAGGCAATATTGCATACGAAAATTTAAAGAAAAAGATTAAACAACCTCCGCATGGTTCCACTGTCAGTAACCATCATCTAAAAATGACACCAGTCTAAGCATATACGCGATAAATCATGTTTACTTTTTCGGAAATTTCTGAGCGGTGATACTTTTGTTTACCGGATTCTTGAGCCAACACAGTTTTTAAATGTTTTAAAAAGTTTCAGCAAATAACAAACTGAAAACATCCACTAAAATCATATTCGTACAAAAAATTTGAAAGGATTTCTTGTTTTTAAAAATAAATTATTAGAGAAAATTTTAAAAGATTTCTAAAAATGCTGAGAAAGAATCCATAATATCTTCAGCAATTTTTTAATTTTTTAGGACGTAAAAATTGTAAGAAAAATTTGGGTGTTGAAGTGATTAAAAATATTTTAGAAGTTTAAAAGATTTCCTAATATTTATAAAATATTTATAAAACGACGAATTTTCTAGAAATAGTTAAATATTCTATAAAAAAAGTATCTTTCAATTTAAAAAAATCTTGTCATTATTTGCAAGATTATATGATTTTTGCACTTTTTCCACAACATTAAAAAAATGCATTGACCCTGCCAAGTCTTCCAGGTTTTGTGTAAAAGAAATAATTAAATTACGTTATGTCCCATTTGTGTTCTAAATCAATATTCATACCTTTCGTAACACAAAAGTTATAATTAGCCTTTCGACTGAATTGTACTTTAATAAATTTTTCCAATTCCACTACACAAAAAAAAACTTTAAACAAATTATTGAAAAAAATCGGTATTGAAGGATTTTGAATTACACACTTAGAAACTTTTTTTAAAGTTTGAACGGTTTCAAGAGAATGAAACAATATTCTTAAGATTAAAGGCATATGACACAGCTAAATACCTATATTACCGACATTTTTTGAACGTTGTACACGAAAAGAAGAAGATTCTGAGTGATTAAAAAAAATATTTCCGAAAATTTGCCAAATATTTTTTAAAAACAACTTACATTTGTAACACAAAAAATTAATGTTATACTAAGATTAATTTTCAAGCATTAAAAAGACAAGTTAAATAGCTCAATTTTCAATAAAAAGAAGAATTTTTAACCTAGAAAATTAATTTTCTGATAAAAAACAAGAAACTTGAAAACAAAAATTTTAAAATTGTCAACCGAATAGATGAATTTGTTACTGAAAAAGATCAATTTTGAGCAATAATTAAAATAGTTAAATTTTCAATTCAAAATCAACAAATTTCCAAAAAGAATTAAATTTTTAATGAAAAATATGATTTTTTAACCGAGAAGGTAAATTTTCTACCCACAAAAACAGCGAATTCAAAAAATATATAGTAATCTTTATATACCAAAAATGTATTAATTTTAAATCAAAATGTTTGTTATTTTCCACCTTATTTTATTTTTTTTATTGTTATGTACTAAAATAATGATTAAAATTTAGATTAATAGGGTCTTAAATTAATCTTTGAATACCAAAAAAACAGTAATTTTTTCAAAATGTTTGATTGTACACAATTTTAAACATTCGCTTAAGATCATTCAGATTCTTTTATGTAAACTTTTTAATCAAAGCATCCCAAGTTCACCTAGCCAGTTTGGGAACTAGAATATAGACCATATACGCGAAATTACCCACTCTGATCTTCTCTATCGACATTGTCAAACTGGAAAAATGCCGCCCTGTTTGACCGCTCAAGTAGAACTCAAGTCTATCATCAATTTCAGTTCGTAAACTGGCCTGAGTAATTGGGGGCGCTTTATTTTAGTTCGCAAAAGCCTCAGGTAATGGGTGGCACTGGCGAAAATTGTTCGAAATTAAATACATGGGTTTGCCTACCTCCCACCTCATCCCTGCCGATACATTAGAAATTAGGAAAAAAGGTTTTTAAAGCTCGATTTGTTCTATATGATTTTTAAACGTACTTTAATGATTTTAAATTAAATCGGTCTTTAAGAAAAATTATTTTCAAATTTTTAACACACCACATACTTTGTAATATTCCCAGTCTTGTTTTAAAAGCACATCAGTGCCTAATAGAGCCTATTAAGAAAATAAATTCAAGTTAATTTTGGTCCCAGTAGCCGTATAATTGCCGAATACAAGTCATTAGAAACTATATTCAAATAAAAAGTGTCTTAAGAACCACGTAAGACCACTTAGAAAGTTATCTGTATCATATATGGTTTTAAACAGTTTCTATTGATAACTTATTAGGCATTTTTACTAGGGCAGCATTCGGCAATATTTGTACCCGATTCTCAACTGGCCCTCATACGAATTTCATCCCCGGGTTGTAACCGTCACCTAACTGGTTTGTGAATGGGTCCTCATAAAGTTGCTACCCGGTTCTCAACCGGTCCTAACCGATTGTTCACCTTATTTTGTCAACGGGTTATAACTGGCAACTATCTGGTTTCTATCCGGCATCATGTGATATTTGCACCCGATTAAACTGGGTCCTCAAAATATTTCTACCAGGTTCTTAAACAGTTTCTATCCCAATTTCGTCCACAGTTTGTAACCGTCAGCGAACCGGTTTCTATGCGAAATCAAGCGATATTGGTACCCAATTTGTAACTGGGCCCATAAAATACTTTTGCCCAGATCTTATCTGATTCCTACCCGAAATTTATCATAATAATTCGGCATCTACGGGTTTCGATGACTTCAGATATCTAACTTTTTTTTAATGCTTTAAATTGGAATTAATAGAACGTTATTAATGTCACTTTCAGGTAGAAAATATCCGTTATCGACAAAACCTTCAAAGTGATCCCTTTTAATTATTTTGGACGTACAAATATTCTTTATTTCTTTAGTAAAAAAAGGGGAAACAAATATATTTTATAAAATGTTTATATTCAAAAGGTGATGACAATGTTTTTATATTTAAACAAGTTTTTTCAAAAATGCCTACGTTAGGCACGAAGGTACAAATATAGCATTTGGAATTTTTTCTATGAAACTATCAACACATAATAATACATTTTCTTGAGAGTATTCCTAAGTGTAAGAACTA
>NC_046661.1:35932058-35938753 GCF_010883055.1 Belonocnema kinseyi | reverse complement strand
TGGAAAATTTTAAGGTAATTTTTATAATTTTGCACAATTAAAAAAATAGGAATAACTTGAATTTATTAAAAACATAATTTTCAAACTTTAACAAATAATTTTAATATTGAGAAGACTTTTAAGAGATAAAAGAAAATTTACATTTTTTAATATTTTGAAATAAAATTTTACATTCTTTTTCAGAATTTGAAAGTTTTTATTTTTTTTTAATTTAAAAAAAATAAGTTTTGAAGAAAATTTAAAAATATTTTGAAAATATTTAAAACATAAAAAATGCGTCGACTCAAGAATCCGGTAAAACAAAAGTATCAACACTTAAAAATTTCCGAGAAAAATAAATACTATATACCACCCAGTTATCGGTCGTGAGACTTGGCCATAGGTGTGATTTATCGCGTATATTCTGGGAGCTGATTTCATTTTCCGTTGACGGTTTGCTGACAGTAGGACCAAGCAGTGGTTGTTTGATCTTCTTTTTTTAATTTTTATATACAATATTCCGTAAATTCATATAATTCGATATAATTGTTTACATATTTCAGACAATTTAAAATTATTAAATTAGAATAGTCCGCAAAGTGTGATTTTGTTTTGAATTCGCCCAATTTGTTTAAATGATATTGGTAGGGCGAAGTGGAATCTTCGATTCTTGCTGATTCTTAACTCCTCCAGTTCGCAGAACCGGCGGAGAGTTTCCGAGAAATGTATTTCCCCGCCAAAGAAATACAATATAAATAGATGAGTAGCTCTTTAAAACTGCTTTCTTGAACACTTATTATACAATCTAATTAAATAGTATTTAATTGAAATTTAATTAAATAAATTGATTAAAATAAATTAAATAAAAAAATATCTCATTTTCTTTTAACTTTTAATACTTTTCACATTTCCTAATTTAGTATATGTACTAATAACTAAGTTATTATCTTCAGCTTATAAAAACAGAAAAAAAACTGTTTAAAAATCCGGGCTATTAATTTCAGCTTCAGTTTAGAGTTAAAAAATGACGTTTTTTTTGCAATTACAATAATTTTTAACACAAAATACAAATTTGGAATAACTATTTGCTTGTTGCAAAGGTAAAACCACATTCCAAGATTTAACAAGAAGGAATCACGGCTTATCAGTTTCTTCTTAAAGTTATATAAATATAATTTTCGTGCGATTCGGAAGAGTCAGCTTAAAAAATATTTAAGACTTTTAGAAGATTTGAAGAAATAATTTTTAAAATAAATTTTAGAAAAACTATTCTTTGTTTTTAAATATTGTTAATTTCTTCGAAAATTCTGAAACTTCCAAATAATTTTAATCATAAAAAAATTACAATTTTACAATGACCATCAAAACTTACAGATTCTTAGAAACTTGCAGAGGAATCTTAAGAACAAAATTTCATCCTTTCAAAATTCTTAAATAGCTTCTAACGTTTTTTTTCGAAATACTCAACATTTTATAAAATTGCTTCAAAAATTTAAAAAGTTTACAAATTGTATACTGCGATAGCAAAATTTGAAGAACAGAGTTATTTCCTATAATATTCACTCAAAAAAATATCTAGTTAAATCAACCAGAATTCTGGTTAAATATGGCCTTACTATTTTTCTGGTTAATTTAACTAGAATTCTGCTTCTCACGCAAGTTTGAGCTTGAAATAAACTTTATCAAAAAGATCACTTTTAGATGGCAGTATTTATATGCGTCTTCATATTCTGAATTTACAACTTAATTAAGTATAGTCAAAGATTAAATTTCTCAAAGCTCTGTAGGCTTTGAGGTACACATTCTCATCGTGACACTCGCGCTGCGCGCTCGATTTCCGACAGACATTTGTAAACAGGTTTTGTTGGATTTTTTTCTCGTAACTTTCGTCGGTTTTCCACACATTTTTTTTATTTTATTTTTTATCAACGTTATTTTTCACGAATAAAACAAAAAGTAGGCGTCCTATCAAGAGGTGATTCTTAACGAAACTGTAGATCTTTTTTGGGATAACCATTTTTGTTAATTCATATTTTTTCGTATCCTACATAGTTTGTCCACAAAATGGAATTTTTTATTTTCCATTATTTTTTGTGGAATCAAAATTTGAATTTTCAATTTTTGAAGAAAATCCACAAATTTGTTATAATAATCTTTTAGAGCTTTCAAAAATAAATGTTTTTCTTCTCTTGACTTTTTTCATTTCGTGCGTTTTTCGGCTTTAAATTTTGATTTTCGGTTGATAAAAAAAATTTTGAAAACGCTATGTTACACATGCCTATCTTCATACCCCTACCCCTACCTATAGCATATATAAGCCGACACCGCTCGCCGCTCGAACAGATCTGTCTTCTACCGTGCACGCTACTCCTGTATAAAGAAACGGAATAAATCAGACGATCAGAGTGATTCTGATCGTCTTCCTTTTTAAAAACCTAACTGTGTGTTTTAAAGCGTAATATTTTTTGGCGATTCTGCCAGGATTGTCCTTCAACGATCAAGCAAATCAAAAGATGACAATCTGGTGAGCGAACCTCAAGATTATTCTACGGAATAATTGTTCTACGGAACAAAAAAGGAAGTTGAAATAGACTCCAGAGAATTCCACGGATCTCTGAAAAGCGAGGACTACCAAGTAATTATTGAAACTGAGTGCTGAACTAAGTAGGCCTCATACTACTTTGGGAAACTCAAACGGATTTCGTCTAATGCAGAGAAATCACCAAGGAAAGCAGTAGCAGCCAGTCAACAGACCGGAAGACTCCACGGATTCTACGCCAGCTACTGTACGATTGTAACCACTGTAAGTTATTGTATCTAGAAAATAAGATAGGTCACAAATCGTAAGCAAATGTTCACAAGTATCAGTCTCCCTTGTGGTCTGAGGATGGTGACAAAATTCTAAACTAATAATAACTGTTTAGTATTTGGCGGAGCAAAGTTTGAACATTTGGGTAGAGAAAGTACTTGCACAAAGTGCTTCTCTTCCTCAACAAAATAAAGAAACTTACTACAGAATCAAGTATATTGTTGTAGCACGATAGCTTGCATTCTGTATGTATTAAAAGCACAAGCAAATAAAAGCTTGGAAACGCTGCAAACTGGAAAGCCAGTACTTAGCATATAGAAATCCTGTAGTTATATTTAATACAGATTCGGAAACTACAATATGACAGACGGAAGACCACAGTCACCTGACCAATTCACACAGATCCTGAGACAATTACAATCCCTCACCACTGCCGTGAACCAAATAACTCATAACCAACGTGAACTTAAGGTAGAAAACGAGCGAAGACAACAGGAAATCCATAGTTTGGCATTAAAAGTAGGACTACAAGCAAAAATAGAGTCAGACGCTTTACTTGCGGAAGACAATGAGGACGAAGAAAGATTACAGAGGAACCTAGAAATATTAAAAGAAATCACAAAAAAGAATCAAGATCAACTGCCGCCAGAAGACCCAATCCCAGCTAAAGAAATCCTGGGAACCATTGATGTAGTAAATGGACAAAACGACATAGGTGTAGAGGATTTCATCAGACAAGTCAAAAACGCGAAAACTCCATGTACCCAACCATTATTACTACTCTTTAATCAAATCTCAAAGAATAGTTGCACACGCCAAAAACGCAATTAGATTCATCTAAATAGATTCTTATGAAGAATTATTTGATGCCTTGAGACAAAACCTCAAACAAACCTCGTCCATACTTACTTTGAAGAGTAGACTCGAGTCCTGTAAACAAGGCGCAACGGAAACGATTAAAAATTATTCTTCTAGATTCAGACAGATCATGAATGAAATCTTATACTCGGCTCAATCACAATACACGAATTCAAGTGAACGAAAAATAAAGATTAAAATGGAGGAACAAGAAGCAACAAGTAGATACATAATTAACCTAAAGAGGGAAATAGGATTACAAGTCAGACCCCTGAAACCGAAAAATATCTCGGAAGCCCAGAATTATGCCGCGGAATCCGAAATGTGGATCCGTGAATCCCAACCAGTAAGCAAGCCCCGATTCCACGCCCGGTCCAAAGAACATTCATGAAACCCATACCGCCACCGCGACCATTCGCCAATACAACAGCATTTAAACCAGCACAACATATACAAAAAGATAGGAGTAAAATGTCATGCCACAAATGCTTGTTCCTACATTCAAGTTTAGCAAAAAATGCCTAATGGGAAATGACGAACACCACGCAACGGAAGCCTGTTACATGAACTATTTTGGGAAAAATCACCTCTTCCACGTAGTGCGATCGGACTTTCCAAGCATTGAGGAAGGAATTATAGGACAGCCTTTTTTGAACAAATTTAATAAATATTTAATTACACTCGACTACCTAGTAGTAGACAACAAAAAACCCCGTTAATAAGAGAAGGCAACTATTTGCAGAATAAAACAATGACAATATGCAAAATTTCAGTAAATGAAAGAGACCAAGACATTTGGGTAGAGAATCATGACGCTATACCCGACAGAATTCACGATCAGTTCCAAATTCCACAGAAACAAGCGACGCACGCAATGAGTCAAACGGAAACTATCAGCGATTAACTGAAGTACTGAGAAATACGAACCTTAGTCTCCTCGAACCACATGTGAAGGATGATATCATGAAACTGATTGCGGTTTACCAGGAAGTATTTTCACTGCCAAACGAGCCCCTTCCATGCACCAATCTAACGGAACATGAGATCATATTGAACTCAGACAAGACTATTAATTTACGTTCACACAAACTACCACAAAAACATCACGAGTTCTCTTTAGAAGAAACACAGGAATTATTGAAGAAAGGGATTATTAGGCATTCGCAATCTCCTTTCAATTCAACACTCTGGGTTGTACCTAAAAAAGGGAATAAACTTCTAATGGTCATTGACTATCGACAAATTAACAAAGAAACCGATCAAGACGCCTACCCACTTCCTTTGATAGATGATTTATTAGACCAACTCGGTAAAGCCAGATTCTTCTCAGTATTCGATATAAGTGCTGGATTTCACCAAATTCCTATGGAGGAAGGAAGTAAAAAGTATACAACATTCTCAAATACTCAGGGACACTTCGAATATAATAGAATGCCTTTCGGTTTAAAGAACGCCCCCGATACATTCCAACGCTTAATGGATAACGCTTTCAGAGGACTGATCGGGAAGAGCTGCTTTGCATATATCGACGATATCGTCATATTTGGTAACACACTCGAAAAGCACAACAGAAATTTACAACTAGTAGCAAAGATTGAGGCAATTAAAAATTTCAAGAACTTGAAAACATTAAAGGACGTACAAAGCTTCTTAGGCCTTGCAGGATACTATCGCAAATTTATTTAAAAAATTTCCAGTATTGCAAGACCTTTAACTCGTTTAACTCAGAAGAAAATGATTTTCGACTGGACACCGGACTGTGAGAAAGCATTCTATGATTTGCGTCATGCTTTGACAACAGCTCCTGTGTTAAGATTCCCAAACTTTGAGGAACAGTTTACTCTAACCACTGATGCCTCCAATCATGGCTTGGGCGCTGTACTCTCTCAAAATGGTCACCCCTGTCTTCTCATTTCCCGTACATTAAACAAAGCTGAAGAAAACTATACTACTTCAGAAAAGGAACTGTTAGCGATAGTTTGGGCCATGAAAAGGCTACGCCAATACCTTCTCGGCAAAACCTTCAAAATACAAACGGACCACAAAGCGTTAGTATGGTTACACAACGTCAAGGATCCAAGTTCGAGACTCCTGCGGTGGAGACTACGCATGGAGGAATATGAATATGAAATAGAATACGTCAAGGGTAAGGAGAATAAGATTGCTGATTGTTTGTCACGTCTTTTTCCATTAACTCTCGACGATTGCATAAAGGACGTAGGCATTACTGACGAACAACTAACACAAGAATAAACACCTCGTATTGAAATATTCGATACCCTCGTCACGATTACCGAAGAACCAGAAAACGAAGTGCCCATGGAATTAGAAGAATTCGAAAACATACTCTCAACTATATACGAAAAATACACAAATTGGAAAAAGGACCCAAAAGACTCAGGCAAAATTAAAGCTAAACCAAACGCGACAGGCAAACTTTGGAAAGAGATAAATAAAGACAAACTAGGCCCATATAACGAAAAAGAATGTCTATCACAATTAATAGAAATATCAACAGAATTACGAGACAAAGGATTTACGATCTTGCGGATAGCCATAAACGACCCATTAATAACCCCTTTGGAGAAAGAAACTATACAGACAATGATATAATACATCTCAACGATGTATGCAGAAGAAAACTTTCATCTATGTTTTAATAACATTAGAGAACTCATTAAAGAAGAACGAAAATCCATAATGGAAGAAGCTCACAAAGGACATCTCGGAGAACAGAAGACATTGGATCAAGCCCGAAAATTAGGTCATTAGGTTGGACTAGACAAAGATGTTATCGAATATGTGCAAAAATGTCCGATATGCCAGTTACAAAAAACAACGCATATCCGAAATCAGGCTGAAAGTATAATTCCCGAAGTCCCACTGAAACCAAATGACAAAATAGCATTAGACATTTATGTTCCTTTACTTACAACCAAGAAAGGAAATAAATAAGTACTAAGCCTTCAAGATCTACTAACAAGATATACAATACTCATACCACTCAAGGATACCGAATCAACAACGCTAATCGAAAATTTGATAGAAC
>NC_046661.1:35930382-35931958 GCF_010883055.1 Belonocnema kinseyi | reverse complement strand
TGTGAGACGTGGTTATGGCTGAAATTTTACCGCGATTTCGCTGGAAGCGGGTGCAATTTTTCAGATTAGCACCCGCTCCCGGCGAAAAACCTGCGGTTGTCCTTATGACAAATTTTTAATTATATATATATTCTATATTCTCACAGACCAAGGAACAAACTACATTTCAGAACTAATGCAAGAGTTTGAAAACTCATTGAAAATAAAGCACATCAAAACAACTGCATTTCATCCGCAATCCAACGGAAACATTGAACGGATGCACTCCACTCTAACGAACTTAATTAAAACTTCTTGTAACGAAAACAACGACGAATGGGACGAGAATATGAAGTATATAAATTTCGTTATAAACACCATGGTAAATGAAACTACTGGATTCTCTCCATACGAGTTAACTTTTGGCAGAGAACCAAACCTCCCATCGACAATACCAAATTCCCCAAACGTAACTATAAAAGAAGTCATATCAAAATGGAAAAGGAAACATGACGAGAATATCATACGTGCCAGACAGAAAATTGAAATTGAGAATGAAAAGACAAAAAAGAGGATAGACAGTAACATAGTTCGAAAACATCCAATATACAAACAGGGGCAAATGATTAAATTATTAAACAACAGAAAACGAAACAAATTAGACTCTAGCTGGAAAGGCCCGTATAAAATCGTGAAAGTATTAGACAACAATAAACTTGAAATTAAAATCGGCAATAAATTAGTCAGAGTCTATCTTGATAATACAATGCCTTTTGTTTTAGATAAGGACCCTGATCCTACTCCTGGCATTAGTCACGACGAGGACAACTAATTTTACTGCAAAACCAATTCAAGGAAACGTATTCATAGAAGAAATTGCGAGGATACGCATGTACCATGATACTTGGAAACTCATAATTGGAATAAACATGACTTCGACCACAAGCATAATCGCTACTATCAGTAAAACCATCAGTTTAATTGAAACAGCATGCTTTTTAAAGCTCATATTAAATTACTGTAATCAATTGAAAATTCCTTGGAATCTTTTAAAATTCTCTCAAATTTGTCAAATCCTTTGAAATCTTTTGAAATACCTAGCATTTTTTTAAAGATTTCTAAAGTACTTTTGAATTTTTTAAAATAAACCTTCTAAAATCTTTTGAAATCTCTTGAAATTTTGTAAAGCTTCAGATGGAAATTTAAAAAAAGAGAAAAGTTCCAAAACGTTAAATATTGAAATGTTTGCAGATTAGAGTTTTGAAAATGGGATGAATAAAAATTCAAAGCTTTCGAACTCTAATTTTCAAACATTTTCAACTATTCTATAAGAATAATTTTTAACCCGATGGGGTTCAAGTCTTCAAATTTCGAAATGTAAAATTGAAAGTTTATTCGTAAAAAATTAATAATCATGGATTAATTGAAAGCGTTCAAAATGTAAACTTACGTTTTTCAATTCGGCAATCTCTAAATGAAATTATTTCAGACCTAAATTAAGAAAACAAAAAAATTTTAATGTTTGTAGATTAATTAAAGTATTAAATTAAAGTGTTAATAAAAATTATTTGAGTTAATTTTTAACTATTTGTAAAAC
>NC_046661.1:35924553-35930282 GCF_010883055.1 Belonocnema kinseyi | reverse complement strand
TTAATTGAACTTATTTTTGAACTTAGAAACTGTTAAAACAACAGATTAGAAATTAAGGTACGAAGAAAAAATAATTTCAAACGAAATTTATTGAGGACTAAAATCATTGACATTCTTCAATTTATAATGTTTTTAATGTTTGAAGCAAGTTGAAAAATAAATTAAATTCATCAATAAATTTGTAAACAATTTTTGTTTTGTATATAGGCGAGTAAATACGAGAATACTTACATGAATAATTAATAATTATGATGACGTCATAATTTTAAAATAACTGAACATACTTTGGAAATTCTTTTTATATTTGTATGGTACGTAGTTCAAAGCACTTAAGTTTGATAATTAGCAGTATTTATGAAAAATAAACATTTGTCAAACAATTCATTTTTCATGCATCTTCATGATGACGAAATGCGACTCATAAAGCTCGCAGCACATGTCTATGTTCCGTGATGTCGAAATGCGACTCATAACGCTCGCACCTAAGTGACCATCATTCGATGCTGGTGGCATGCATGCATTTTCGCAGGCATTGCATGAGAATTACACAATGCGGATGACAATCGTCGCACGAATTGTTATCTGGGTATTGGTCAAATGATACTGGTTTTTTCTTTAAAATACTAATTTTTGTTATAAAAAGCTAACAACCTAATATGTTTTAAAGTTTTGTGAATCTTATTTTAAATGTATTTTACTATAATAAAAATACCAACTACAAACGAAAAACCATAACATAATCAAAAATTGATAAAAGATTCTAAGTTTTGTTCAGATTACAATGATTTTTGTTTCATATATAAAATTGAAATGTTTGTTGTAAAACGTTAAGGTAACCTAAAATTGTTAAAACATGATGAAACTTGACAGTATAATTTTTATTTTAAACACGTTGAAATACGAAAGACATTATGTTTTGATAAAATTTTGAATCTTTTAAGGCTATGTGACGAGTGCGTCACGTAACCAGATTCCTACCTTAACCTCACTATTTTTATATCCCATCTTATTTTGACATGAAGGACCACATCGTGTTGAGAATTTGGGATAATAAATAAGAAGCACAAAGAAAGGTGGATTTTCATTAATTGAAGTTGCTTTAGCATGTTAAATTTTAGTTTTGAGAAATAAAATCTACTAGTAATCCATAATGTTCAGAGAAATCATAGATAATCGTGTTCTTATTGAGAAACATTTGTTTTTTTAAATACTAATGTGCGATTAAATTAAAACTTTTAAATTATCTAATTTTTGTAGGTGATGTTAGTTTTAAGGCCATGTGATGAGTGGATCACGTGAATCTGGTGACTCTGATGATCACGTGAATCTGGTCCTAAATTTGCATAATTATAATACAAGCTTTTGTTGTAAATATATATTTTTTTGCTTTTTTTGTAATTATTACACTTTAGGACCAGACCCACTATTATTAGTTCTTCTTGTTTAGTATCTGAAATTGTCAATTCGATGTGACGTTTCATGTGATAATAAGTTGAGAAATAAAAAAGTTGCGGTAAGGTAGGAATCTGGTCACGTGATCGACTCATCACATGACCTTAAATCTAATATTTTGTGATTGAAAATACAAAATGCTGGTGTAAAACGTAACATAACCTACAAAAATTAGATAATTTAAAAGTTTTAATTAAATCGCACATTAGTATTCAAAAAAACAATTTTTTCTCAATTAGCATACGATTTGCTATGATTTCTCTTAACATTATGGATTACTAGTAGATTTTATTCATAAAAATTGAAACTCAACATCCTAAAGGAACTTCAATTAATGAACATCCAATCAGATTTTCTACAACAGTGATAGTAAGATTTTTTATACACATGTTACACTGCCGTGCTAAAGTTTTAGGCCACCTCTTTTTTATGACTGAATAAATTCTCCTAATTTTAATTATATTAGACCTAAAAAAATGTCTCTTTGAAAGTCTGATTGTTTTCGAAATTCTGTATAAAATAAGCCCATGGTGAAGCCAGTTTGTCTAGTTTTTAAGTAGATATGGCAAAAATAGTGTAAATTTCAATGTTTCTTAAATTTTAAATAACTTCCGAAATAATGAACACTTTTCAATATTATTGGGCTCATTTTGAAGCTGTTTTTTCATTGTATCACAGCAGATTATGAGTATAAATTGTAAACAAATTATTTTCGAATTGCAAGAACTTCAAGTTGTAATCAAAAAGTTAAAAAAATTTTAAAACATCTTATCTGTAGGCAAATCAGAATAAAAGTTAAATAAATATATATTTTGAGGAAATTATATAGAAACTCCATGATTATATGGTTCATATATTTTACAAAAATATTTTTGGTAACAAAAATAATATTGCAATTTTTCCAACTTTTTTGTAACAAATTAAAGTTCTCGCAATTCAAAAAGAAAATGTTTACGATATACGCTATAACTAAATTAAGAGAATGTATTCAGTCATAAAAAAGAGGTGGCCTAGAACTTTTGCATGGCAGTGTACATCACTTTTTTTTAGATATAATTGAACTTTTTTACCCAAATTTAAACCATCTATAGTTCCTTTAAACTAGATCACTTTCTGTTTTTTCCCGTTTTAGATTTTCTCTAAATATCTCTGGCCCATTCTTAAAATCTAAATGATTTAAGTATGCTGTGTAGGAATAGCAATTGCTATCATATTACCGTGCCTGTGTGGGGTTTCTGGTCCTCCATTGGGCGACGCCTCAGGTTGCGGATAGGGGAACGCTTCCCAGATATTGGTGGTACCAGGGAAATCAAATAACCCGAGGCGGACAAAAATCAGCTAGGGGAAGGAACCCCGAATTAAAACCAATGATGAGCGCGTATGTTAAAAACAACATACCCCAAGAGAATAGCAATCTCCCCACTGATTCCGATTGGGTTCCAGCCCCGGTGGTCAGGAGTGTCTGTGAGGAGTTTGGAGGTCCTTTGGACGTCACGCAGAAAGTGAGCTTCAGGGATAAACTGGAGTGGAATTGTACTGAAAGGGGAAAGCCCGTTTTTCTCAACTGCTTAGAAGAGACGAAGGAGGCTCTCAAGGAGCTGCAGGAGGTCAACGATAAGATGGAGGCTTTCGGTCGGACGCAGCGGAATATGTTCCACATAATCCGCGATAATCTGCGCGAGTCAAGCCATCTTATCCAACGACTTCATGGTCGAACGAAGCTCCTAGGAGATTATTTCCTAGAGCACGAACGACGAGTCAGCAAAAAGATGAAAAAGAGTGTCAACGCTGCAAAGGCGAAGACAGGGCGAGGTAAGGTTGCTAGTCGGGAAATACAGACAGAAGAAGATGCCGTGGAAACTCCCTCGTCTCACTATGGAAAGAGAGTGAGGGAGACCACCCTGAGCCCCGTAGAGGCAAGCCCCTCGACGCAAAGAAAAAAGAAGTTGAGGACCCAGGCTGCAACAGCGACGACCTCAACTTCGAAGAAGGAGGATGGAGGGGTGTCTACACCTGCACCGAGCATAAAAAAGGTGAAGCAGAGATGAGCTCGACCCGAGGCGGTTTTAATCAAACCGACTGAGGGGTCGAGTTACGCAGAGGTCCTGAAGGACCTTAAGAAAAAGGTGAAACCCGACACCCTTGGTGTCAAAATCAAGGATTTCAGGGAGACCAGGAAAAGCGAGCTCCTAATTGAGGTGGCCCTGCAGCAGATACAGCAAAACTGACATCTACCATTAGGCAGGTTAAGAGTGAAGGGAGTTTCGTGCGTGAGCTTGGCTTACGCAAGGAGGTCGAGGTCCTTGACCTCGACACAACAACCGATGGGGAGGAGGTCGAGGTTGCCGTCAGAAGACATTTTGGCGAGCAGCTTGTAGGACATATCAAAGTTTGTATCACAAAAAGGGCCTTAAGAGGAACTCTGAAGGCCTTTGTGAAAATGACAGAGGAAATAGCGGAGAAACTAGCACGCGCGGGACATCTAAAGGTGGAGTGGGTGTCCTGTCGTGTGTGTAAGAAGGCGGACACAAAGAAGTGCTACCGATGCCTAGGCTTTGGCCATGTAGCGGAGGCTTGCAAAGGTCCCGATCGGACAAGAGGATACTCTAGATGCGGCAAGGAGGGTCACAAGTCTGCGGAATGCAATAGCGCACCGCTGTATTTCTTCTGCGCCTCGAAAGAAGAGAAGCCCCGGACCGATCATCTGCCGGGAAGCATGAGATTTTGGTCGTTCCGAGAGGCAACGAGGACGATGCGTGCATCTTGGTTGGGACAGAAAAGGGGCCTCAAACAGACCATCGTTCCGGGAAAAGGAGTTGCTTGGCATTCAGAGGGGCAGGCTCGTTTAAGAAGCCTCTTGGACGCTGAAGCAAACATCGTAGCTGGGCAGGTCCAATAGCAGGCCCAGATATGGAGGACAAGGCTAAGTTGGCAAAAACAAAAGAAGAAGGCCGGAGCACGGCTAAAGAACGGCACCCCCTTGTAGTAATGCGAAAGCGTTTCTGAGGGGGAATACTGCCAAGGAGAAAGAGTGGTGTTTTTTAGTGGGTCCTTGGTAGCATCATTATAATGACAGAGTTGACTTTGTATAATGTATAGTTATACGCATGGTATAATTGAATATTAATAATGTCAGCTCATTGTAGTGATGCGTCGACTACTAGGCAGTCTGATAAGTACCTGAAAATTCTAAGAGATGGCATTAGTATTCACTAATGTGAACCATTTTCGTCGAGCTTGATCCTTCAAATGACGCCTGTCAAAACGTCAGCCATTTATGTTTACGCATTTACAAGTTACAGCACTGAGAAGCGACTAACCTCCGAGTTTTTTTTAATATGGAAAAATCTGAGTTTCGAGTTTTGATCAAACACTACTCTTCGCAAGAAAACGATATCCGAGACCAAGGCCAAGCTGGATAAGTATTACCCGGGCTCTGCACCATGGATTGGAACGATTTATAAGTGGTTTACCGAGTTTTGTTGTGGCCGTACGAGCACAATTGATGCTAAACAATCTGGGCGCCCAAAAGAGGTCACTACACCAGAAAATTTCGAAAAAATCCATGATATGATGTTGAATGATCCCAAAGTGAAATTGAGAGAGGTAGCTAATGCTGTAGGCATATCATTGGAACGTGTAGGCAAAATCGTGCATTTAGTTTTGGGCATGAAGAAGCTCTGCGCGCGATGGGTGCCGCGTTTGCTCACAGTGGACCAAAAACGAATTCGTCTGACAACTTCCCAGCAGAATTTGGCATTATTTTCGCGTAAGCCGACCGAGTTTTTGCGCCGATTCATAACCATGGATGAAACCTGGATCCACTACTACACTCCTGAGTTAACGCAATAGGCAAAACAGTGGGTTCCACCAGGCCAAAGTGCTCCGAAGCGTCCAAAAACACAACAATGGGTCGGAAAGGTTATGGCCTCCGTATTTTGGGATGCACATAACATAATATTCGTGGACTATCTTGAGAAAGGTAACACCATAACCGGAGCATACTATTCATCATTATTGGGCCGATTGAAAATCGAAATCGCCGAAAAATGACCGCATTTGAAGAAGAACAAACCGCTTTATCATCACGACAATGCGCCTGTTTATTCATGCTTAGTTGCACAAGCAAAATTGCATGAAATCGGCTTTGAATTGGTTCCTCAGCCACCGTATTCACCAGGCCTGGCCCCAGCGACTATTACTTGTTCCCTAACCTGAAGAGATGGCTCACCGGTAAGCGTTTTTACTCAAATGAGGAGCTCATAGCTGAAACTGAG
>NC_046661.1:35901381-35924453 GCF_010883055.1 Belonocnema kinseyi | reverse complement strand
ATCGACCTAAAAGGAGAGTATGTTGAAAAATAAAACCGACTTTGGCCAAAAAAACGTCTCCGTGTTTCATTTTTTAGGGACTTATCAGACTGCCTAGTAAGATCCCCATACTGCCGAGCTGCGCGGACCCTTCACAGTGTGTTCTTGAACATTTTTCACCAGGCCCTCGTAAAAAAAAATATATATTACCTTTGTGTTACCATTATGTTGCCATTATATTGCCATTATATTGCCATTATATTGCCATTATGTTGCAAGTTATAAACTATTATTTAATTAGAGATTATTGCTATTAATTAATATTGTACTGGGAATGAAAATACTTGATTGATTTTCATTGAAATTTATATGTTCGTAAAATAATTTTCTCTAGATTTGTGAACGTTCAAGGATGTCACATTCTATTTATAGCAGAGAAGCGCAGGAAAAGGTTATGAATTTATATACATTTTATACTCTTGATATGAATCAAATCTGTATTCGAAGTGAAAAATTGGCTAATTTCAATATTTTGCGTTAAAAGATGTTTTCGAATGATGGGGTTAAAATAAAAAAAAAATTTACATAAAAAGTATTTAAATTACCCAATTTTGCTTTTTCATAGAGAAAGCTTTGTATTGGTAACATTTTCAAAAAATTTAAGTCATTTAATAAAACCTTCCTCAATTTAAAAACGTTAATACAACGTTCTAAGCAATTGTCCGGATGTGTGTGCGGGAGCGGGGGCTGAACCCTGTTCACAAATTTTTGTTACCAAAAACTGATGAATTTCTTAACACAAATCAACACTTTACAAAAAAAAGAGTTGAATTATCAGCAAAAGAGTTGTATTTTTAAATCAAGAATATGAATTTTTAACAAAAAAAAGTTACTTTTCAAACAAATAAAAGAGTTGAATTTTTGATAAAATGCATGAATTTCAACCAAAACAGTTGAATTGTGAACGAAAATCACAATAGTGGATCACAATAGTTTATTTAAAACTCACTCAGAATTCTCATTAATTTATCCTAAATTCTGTGGATTCTTTTTCAATTTTTAAAAATTTACATGAATTATTCTAAGTTCACCTAGTTCAATAGATCTTTTTAAGGACCTTAAATTCACCCTGAAGTCTTTCAAGATCCTGTTTAACTCTTAGGAATATCATGTTTTTTTTAATTCTCTTGAATGTTTCTAAATTCATTTAAAATTCGATGAATCTGAAAAATATTTCACATTTTATCAATTTGTTCGGAATATTTTGATTTCTAAAACTTTGCTTAATTCAGTCAAATGTCTTAGGTATTTCGTCGAAAACTGTTTAATTCCCTTTAATTTCAGGGTTGTTCGGTGTGACATGAGCATTTATTATTTTCAGTGAACATTTTTTATCTATAGTAGAGTTTTAAAATTTAAGTGGTTTTATACATTTTTCACATATCAATTCCATGAAAGACAATTTTCTCAATTAATAATAATTGTGAAAAGATATAAAAGCGATTAGTTGCGCGTATCCGTGACAAAAAGCCCAAACGACAAAGCGCCCGCCCAATGAGAGTCGCGCACCGTGACAAAGGCCTGCAAATCCAGTTGTGCACATGTCTCATCTCGCCTCATGCTCCGGAATGAGATAAGACACCTCAACTATTTATTAGTTCCTGTTAAGGGCGTTGGAACCTAGCCCTGACCTCGAGATTGAATTGCCACAATTAGGGCTTATTACTGTTTTGAATCAAATCTGAATTGGGCTACATCATTGGTTAATTTCAGTAAGTGTTGTGTACAACTTTTTTTTAAATCTAGCCAGTGAAACAAAAAAATGATTTTGAACAAGGAACATTGAAATAAGACAATTTTTCACTCTAAATACAGATTTGATTGAAAACATGAATAAGACCTAATCATCTAAAAAATATATATATATATAATTCTAGATGACCACAAAGTTCGGAACATTCAAATAATCGATTAAAAAAATAATAAAATCAAACGAAATTTTCGTCGCTAAAATAGTTTTTGGCTATCTAAAAATGAATTTGCTGCAAAAATATCGTCAAATTTTTAATTAAGGGGTGGATAGCCACACTTAACGCGATTTCTGTAGATGAATTGAAAAAATCGACAAAAACAACCAGAAGTTAATACATTCTTAGGGACTTTACATCCTGAAATATTCTTTTTTTTTTGCTTCCCTATATAATGATGGTCGTCAAACATTTCGTCCGGATACCGAAAACCCACCCTTAATTAATTGGCTTCAAAGAACAAAATAAACTAAAAATTCAGTACGAAGTTAATACGTTTATGCTTATTTTTTAGCCTAGAAAAGTAAAAAAAAATAATTGTCGAAAGAATTATGGTGGTTGGAAACCTCAAGACAACCCCTTAAACCCACTCCTAATGAAACCCGATTTTCCAAAATTCGGAAAATCGAAAAAAACACCCAGAAGTTAATACATTCTCAGGGATTTTACATCCTGGAAAATTCTCATTTTTGCTCCCCGAATAATAGTGGTGGCCAAACTCTCCGTTTTGATACCGAAACCCCAATCCTAATTAATTGGTTCCAAAAACTTAACAAAAAAATACTTATAAAAATCATTTTTGGAAGAATTATGGTGGTTGGAAGCCTCGAGACAATTTCTAAAACCCACCCCTAATAAAACCTGATTTTCCGAAATTCGGAAGATCGAGAAAAACACTTAGAAGTTAATACATTATTAGGGACATTACAGTCTGAGAAATTCTCATTTTTGCTCCCCCAAATTAAAAAAATGTTGCAGTTTTGAATTTCGAAAATGCCCTAAATTTTTTAATTTTCGTTGGATTTACCTGATTAGGAAACTGGACATTAACTTTGATGTCTTCAACAAGTCTATATCAAATGGTGATTTAGTTTCCAAGAATCCTTCAAAAATTAGCTTGTCAACCAAATTTACGTAATCTAACAGTGTTTCGAAAAATATTTTAGATAAACAAAATAATTAGCACGGAGACATGTATGTATAATAATTTATATTAATTGATGTAGTATTATTATTAAATTTGTTACTGCCATTGTTTAGTTTAGAATAAAAAATGTGATACTGTTATTAAAATCAGTCAGCGTAGTCGACAGTGCATGAAAGTAAAATTATTATGTGTATAGTAATTACGCGAAAAAGCATTAGCGGAGTGCGATTCCGTCATTTTGTGATCTGTAAATCTTCTGTGCCTAATCGGATCATTTTCTTAAGGCCATTTGACGAGAGGGTCACGTGAGCAAACATGGTCCTCAATTTTTCTTTCCCAACTCACGTTTAAATGAAATGAGGTATCGTTCTGAAAGTTTGGGAAATGAAAGAGAATGTAATCAAGCCCATGTCTCTGCTTAGTCCCGGTGGAAAGTTTGAAAAAAAATTTCGAAGAAAATACAAGTGGAAGTTAAATCGGTACTATTCTTTCCCAACTTACGTCCACACCGGATGAGATATCGGTTTAAAAATTTGGCACGCTAAATTGAAGGCATGCTGAAATGTGTCTCTGATTCTAAATAATTGGAATTGTGAAAAAAAATTTTTTTAAAGACTATCTTGGAGAAATGCCGACCGTGCTGTAAAACCCTGCAATAAATTTTTAATGTTGTCAATGGGCTATTTATGAGGTTTATATTGATCTAATTGCGTCCGTCGATAATCATTATTTTCATTGTTAAACTTTTTTCTTCAGCCAACTCTTTGCAAGGCCACAAGCGATCCTTTATTATTTATTAACATTTCCCGAACAAAATTTCCGCGCTATTTAAACTTTTATTTTTCAATATGGGTGAAAAATATTAATCTTAGGGTTGACTTCCCAGTGGGCAAAAAACTTGGCGACGTCTTTACGACATCGCTACGACATCTTTACTACAATCTTACCACATCTTATGTCCATGTCGATACGGTGTCTTTATGATAGCATAAAGACAACTTAACGACATGGACAGTATGTCGTAGAGTTGTCTTAAAGATGTCGTAACGATGTCATAAAGACATCGCCAAATTTTTCGCTCACTGGGTTGATCAGCTGATATACCCGTTACATGGCCTTAAAGAGCTGTAGTCAAGTGATATCACATGTATTGTTGTTGAAAACTTCATTGGTTGCAACGACATTGCGCGTGAATATACCTTTTAGTGGCTGCTTTCAGTTCGTTTTTTCTGCACCATCAATTTTGTAGTTCAAAATTTCCAAATAAATAATTTTAGTTCAAGATAATATTTATTTTTAAATACTTAAACTTACTAAATAATTTGACGAATTTATTTAAAAATGAATTAAAACTGCAATTTTGTTAAAGAATGACAATTTTTAGTTGATTCAGAGAATTTATCAAGAGAATTATAATTCTGAGTTATATTCGGATTTAAAATAGATATATGACCATGTAGAGTTCTAACTTGCAGCCGTGAATTTGGGAGAAAAATGACAATTCTGAGATGTAAGAGGAATGGATTAGAGAATTTTCGAAAAACAATATAACTCAGATCTGAAATAAGATATTTTGGAAGTTAATTACAATTCGTACTTAGAACAGTCAATTCCTCGAAGGAATTACACTCAGATTTTAAACGGGAGATTTTCGTAAATAATTGAAGGATTGCAGTACAGAACTAGATAACCAACATTTTGACCGTAAATGGGCCTTTTGCTTTAAAAATCCTTAAAAAATCAAATACATGTTGTATCAAAAGGATTTTTTCGAAATATCTTTATTAATATAGTAATAAAAAGGTTGGTAGTTCAAAACCTGATAATTGACTATCTGCACTTACCTCACATCTTTATTTCAATTGCCTGACCTCTTACGTTTTCTTTTTTTTTTTTGGAACATATAACTCTCTTAGAAGTTTTGAAATATTATAAAATAATAAAATCCTTTTTTTTAAAGAAAAAATCCTTAGATAAAACTATTTTGCTTTTTTTAGCACCAAAATAGCAATGAAATTCAAACCTAAAATCCTAAATCTGAATTTTCGACAAAAAATTGTCTTCATAAGGTTTTTTCATTTAGCTTTCTGCCTTGTGGCCCAAAACAATATTTATTAAGATCTTTATAATTTATTTATAAAGATATATATACCTCACTGCATTTCATAGAACTTTAAACGAAAAATCGTCCGTCATCATGTGATCCATCACGCTCAATGTTTATTTTACAGATACACAATCATTTTTTGGATGAAAACTTTTTTGTCCTTTTTCAATCCTCCCATATATTGAGAGCAAGTTTATATTATTTTTCCTAAATTGAAAAATAGATTTTTAGTTATTATCTAAAGACGATTTTCAAACCCCATAAAATTCGAACTAAAAATTCTTGAATGATTTACTCGGATTTGTTTAAATTTTTTTAATCATAGTCATTTTCTTCCAATTTATCTAAGTACAAAAACATGAATTTTCAGAACAATACTAACAAAGTGGGATCTGGGTGGGATTCCACACATACATTGTTTTTTTTTTAGTTAAGCAACGTAATATCTCAGGATCAAGTTTCTATTTTTTGTTTAAAGTAAAAAATCGGACTTTTTTATCGTGATCCGCAATCGAGTCTGTTCCAATTTCACGTTCCTGTCGTTTTGAGATTGTAAACTTTCCCATTCTATTTTTTGAAATTCGGTATTTTTTTAATAATGATTTTTTGGCCTCAATTCAGAAAAACTTCAGACCGGGAGTAAAGATTTGTTCAATCTCTAAATGGCGGTTTTTATTTTACAGTGTTATTTCGTACTCCTAAAAAAATCCGACTTCGCTGGTTATCCATTTCTGATATGCGATCCTTCAATTATGATTCTGATTAAAAAACAGGACATTTTTGAATAGAACTATAATCCTGACATAGGATATGGATTTTTTCTAAAGAGTTTAAATCCTGAGTTAGAACATATATTAAAAAAAAGTAAATTTTCCAGACTGGGAAAATGATAATTGACTTGGAGAGAGCCGGGAAATATTCCGAACTTTAAAATCATCCGTCTGGTAGTCGCTCTGAAAAAATTTTAGATATGGAGTTTGCAATAAATCTTGATATAATAGCTAGAAATTATCTACAAATTAATTTGAAGATTATTAATAATAGATATGTTCTGATTTAAAAAACAGAACATATCGTTTATTTAAACATTCCTTTTTTTCAATTAAGCATTTGAAATAGAAAACATTTCGATTAATTTTTCTTGTTATGACAAGTAATACAAAAAATCACATTTAAGAAAAGTTTAAATGTGCTTATCGGTTTAAATTTATATTCCCGGTTAGTTTTCGGTTTTTCCCGAGTTTATTTCAGTTCCCGACTATTTACCGATTTTCTCAGTTGGTAAGCACCCTGTCTGTATATAAGGTAGTTCCTAATTGGAAAATCTGACGCTTGTAGACATAAGCTGATTTAAATAGAAGCAATGTCACTCAAGAAGGATTACACAAAATTGTCACGCCGACAAAAAACTCGGCGTCTTCGACAGCAACGCGAAAATGAGTATTTCGTTCTGAATAAACAAAGAAAAAGACAAGAGGAATTGGTTACTATTAGGAAGGAAATGTATGAAAAAAACTGAATGAAACCTCCTCGTATGAATGCAGTGCCCAGGAAACTATCAATATCAATGCTGATGACGTTAAGATCGCAGATGATGTCGATCAAGAGCCTCAGGCAGGCATTTTTTCTCAGCCCACTGAAGATTCGAATTTGAAAAGTAATGGCGAAAATACGAATAATCTTATAAATTACTCTGAATTCACTGAAGGCATGGATAAAGAAGAATTTTGGTCGAAACTTGATCCGGGTGATTATTATTTACTTTTTTAGCTCAGTGTGATATAAAATTGTATCACATACTAATTTTTTTTCTGGATGACCAAAAATATGTTTGTCTTCCGACACTTGAAAATTCCTTTTATAACTTCTTTCTGACTCATTGGCAGATAAGTATTAATCAGTGGTAAATACTATGTGGATACGCTTTTTCAAAATTCTTTTAGTCTAGGATTATTTAAAAGAAATAGATGAACTAGTGAATGTTTGGGCAACATGGAACTTCTTTTTTTAATCTTATCCTCGGTATCACGGAAATTAGCACCTTCTCATCTGGGATTAGAAGCTAGATTCCTTTTTTTTGATTCAGTAAAAACGTTTCTTTCCCACGCTTCTACCATGTCCATGTCCTTTTCGTGCTATACGAAAGTCCATTTAAGTTTACTTTTGTTATCCTTAATAACCTTAGACTAAGAGCACGTGGATGTTTAAGTGCAACCATAGCATTGGCTAATTTTTCGGCGCATGGACTGACCAAGTCCTGTCCACTGGAACTCAGATATTGAATTTGCAATTTGTATGATTAAATAAAATTTACGAAGAAAGGTTTATTAATTTTTAAATACTTCTATTATAAAAAATCAGAAATAATTGCTTGTCTATTTATAAACATTTAGCAGCTGATAAACCTTTCTGAGTGTCTTTTATTCAACTGTTAACATTTTGACCTCGATTTCTTATTTGGTGTGAACAGACGGGGATGGCGAAAAAAAGGAATCGAGATTCTAATCCCAAATGATAAATATGCGTATTTCCGTTGGACCCACGAGCAAAATTATTTTTTGTTTTTTGTGCGTCATATTTTCTCTCTTTAAAAACGATCAGAAATGTGTATAAAAATAAAATCGTTACAGATTGAATCAAAAGAAATTTATTACGAGTTTATTTAACTTTTTGTGATATATTTCTTACAGAAAAATTTATCTCCTAATATGTTGCCTTCTTCACAGTAAAAATTTAGATTTCAAATAAGATTTTTTATTTTCTTCTCATGACCAGTATTTAATTTTATGAAAAATTTATCGTAAATTGTTTTAGATTACGAATATGATAGAACTATACCTGATGGATTAACATTATGGGAAAAAGTGGGAAGGTGGGCTTTGCGTAACTGCAAAAACTGACGAGGAATTGGTGAAATTCTTCAGATTCTTCGCGGAAAACCTCAAATATAACTTCTTGTGGAAATAGATCGTATTACACTATGGACCAGAAAGAGCACCTTGTGATGTTTTGAAAGTTGTCATGTTTAATGTTTCGGAAATTATAGAAATCAATATACATATAGACGGAGTTTCTCTTAGCAAGAGCTCGAAGAACATCATAATGATCAATCACCTTTTGAAGGTAATGAGCTGGATTTAAAAATGGTAATTCAGTTTCCGCTGGACATGATGCACCTTCGTGATTTAGGTCTGATGAAAAAATTATTGAAATTGCTGGTCCAGGGTAAGAAAAAGAAAAGCAAATTAAGTGCAAAGCAAATTCACAAAATGTCAAATCTTCTTCTGTCACAAAGGTCATGGATACCGTTTGAATTTGTAAGGAAACCAAGGAATCTAGATGAACTGAATCGCTGGAAATCCACTGAATTCCGTTTGTTTCTTTATTATCTTGGTTCACTCGTTTTCAATGAAGTATTATCTAAAGAAAATGTGCTTCACTTCAATGTTCTAAACGCAGCAATGCGTATTCTTTCTGATCAAACCCAGTATATCAGAAGCAATAAATGTGCTGAGGATTTGCTGAAATGGTTTTTTGAATCATTTAAAGATTTTTATGGAGAAGAAAACCTGGTCTACACAGTCCACCTAACCTTACACGTCGCGCACGAAGCTTTAATACATGGCCCTTTAGACGAGAATACGGCTTATCCATTTGAAAGCTTTTTACAGATAGTAAAAAGCAATATTCGCAGGCCAACAGAACCTTTGCCTCAACTGTTTCGTTGGCTTGTGGAGACAGCTAATGTGGTCAATCAGAAAATCTACGATGATCATGAAAATTACCCGCACGTTTCAAAACCCTATCAAACAACTCTTCCTTTTGATTGTTCTGGTGCTTATGAGGAATTAAATTTCAGAAACTTTAAGATTTCGATTAAATAACCAGACAACTTTTGCGTCTTAAAAAATGCAAGTATTATTGCCATTCAGTACATTGCACAAAAAAATGGAAAACTCGTTCTGATTGGAAAGAAATTCACTGAAGTAAGTGGATTTCCTAATTATCCTGGAAATTCTCAAGACTCTCTTTAAAAAAATTTATCTTCACAGGGCTAATACGGAGTCGTTTAAATGAGTATTTTATCCAGCATGGGCTGTATGCAAACTCTGGTCTCTAATGCTTCAAAACACTTTACATAATTTAATGAATTTAAGTACAAGACTATATAATTGATTACCTTATTTTATGTTGTGGGTTCTGTGTACTCGATCGAACCTTTAAAACCCTAGTCGAAATATAGGTCCTTTTTATATTATCCATGGTGCTGAATGGATTTTTTTTTGGATCTCCTTAATACTCGTCATTCTTGTTTGATTCTCTTAGGTACTATTCAGTACAATTTTAATCCTCTTTGAGTATCTTTAAAATTTTTGCGGTATTTTTAAAGTTCTCACTTACACCTCTTATAATCTCTAAAAAATTGTAAGTCCGATTTTAATACTCTAAAAACTCTGCAATCATTTAAAATTGTATTTAGAGGTTCCGAATGTAAAATTATTTAAACTAGTATTGAAAATTAACTAAAATATTAATTAATAACTATTTTTTCATATTTAAAATAATGACTATTTATATAATAACAATGTTAACATTCATTAAAATTTACTGGATATTATAATGTGAGAATATATTTTTTCGAGTTTTTTTGGTTAAGAGAAAATTCAACATAAACTGTATTATCTATATTCATATAAATACAAACATACAATAAAAAAAAGTTGTTTGCGTGAAGAACTAATAGCATGCAAACTTTCTACTGGGTGTCAAAAACACTCCCCTAAAATTTCATTAAAAATTTCCTTTTGTTACTGTACATTTCTCGACTATTTCACGATATAATGTGTGATATACATTAATGGGATTATATGTATATGTTATAATAATAATTTATCAGGAATGTTGACATTTAAATAAATTTACTGGCTTTGAATCATAGGAAAGTATTTAAAAGTGATACATTGCTATTTATTTTACAATCAAATTAATTTTCGGTACAAAAATTATCAGAAAAATTAGTTCGAATCAAGTGGATTCTACCTACATAGACCAAAATTAATTGTTGAATGATTAATTAATAATTAATAAAAAATTATTTAATAATTAATTTATAATTAATTGATTATAATTATTGTTTTCGTGCATATTTACCGGATTGGTTACACTTGGTGCTCTTATTTAAAATTATTTTATCTTTTTGTTTATAATTCTTTACAACAAGCCATAATTGTAAAGTGTATTAGGAAATAAAAAAATATTTAAAATTTATATTTGTGATGAAAACGGTATTTCTTCCTTAAAATTTAAAATCTATTATTTATTTTTAATCTAGTAAAATCAAATAATTGTCTTAACTTTCACTTTATAAGGCTGTTTCTTGACCGAAGAATTCTTTATATTAATTAATTGTGTGTTGCAAAGATTGACTTGCATATTTCATCATTTTAAATAAACGCGCTAACTGTAATCATCCCGATTGTCGACGCGACGTATGCAAGTTCAAATAGCAGACAGTTTTTAGATGTTTTGGTATTTTGACAGACAGAGGAAAAAATGTGCGCAAGTATGCAATTTTTAAAAGTTAATTTTGGATGTCAAAAATGTACCAGGTTCAGAATTAAGCGTAAAAGGACAAAATTCTACTCAAATAATAAGTTGGCTGCAGTGTCGCAAGGAATCAACAAAGGGAAAAGACCGAATTATTTGCAAGGTGAGGTTACATCATTTTTTAACCTCCCCTTTCCCCGAAATTAACGTAGCCGTCGGCTAAAGACGGAGTTTACGATATTTTCTACTTAAATAGATGAATTTTCAACACATAACAAAAATTAATTTTCAGGCAAACCGTAGCATTAAAGACCAAATAGATAAACTTTCGAATAAAATAGACAAGTTTTGCCAAAAATAGTTTAAAATTTATGCAAATAGTACGATTTTTATGCAAAAAAGTATAATTTTATCGAAGACGGCTAAATTAAAAAAGGTTCTTTTCAAACAAGAAAGATAAACTTTCAACCAAGCAGAACGATTTTTCAATATGAACTTTAATAACATTGTTACATTATTGACAAAAAATGATGACTTTAACCTAATAGTTAAATTTTCTAAAAATAATTCGATTCTTAACAAAATAGTTAAATTTCAAATCAAATATTTGAATATTTAGCATACAAAGATATATTTTCTATCAAGAAAGATGGCGTTTCTACTACCAATTATGAATTTTCAACAAAAAATAAAATTTTCAAGCACAAAAGTCAAATGTTTTACAAAAAAGTGGCCTTTAAAATCAGAAAAGATGAATTTTTAACACAAAAAGATAATTTTTAATCAAGAAAGATGAATTGTCAGCAATATAGTTGAATTCCCAACCCAAAAGTCGAACTTTCAACAAAGAGAAATAATTTTCTACCCAAAAAGATGGCTTTTAAACAAAAAAATTGACTTTTATAACAAAAAGTTACATTTTCAACACAAAAGATTCAGTTTTTATCGAAAAAGACGACTATATTTTACACAAAAAAAGCATTATTTTCTACCCAATAAGACAACTTTTTAACAAAAGACATGAATTTTGTACCAAATAGTTTAATTTTTAACTTATACAATACACAGTATAAAGTTTAAACCTAATAGTTTAATTTTCTACCTAACTGTTGAATTTCTAAGTCAAAAAGCTGTACTTCTTCAAAACAATATAATTTTTGACACAAAAGTTCATTTAAAAGAAATAGTTGAGTTTTTAAATGTAATTATAAATCCCTAATATAAAAATGATTTACTTTCACAGAGTATTTCAAAGAAGATTACATTTTCAACTAAGAAGGGTAAATTTTTACCAAGAAAAATAAATTTCAAACAAAATATATCAATATTATGCCAAGAAGTTAAACTTTCAACTAGAAAGATACATTATTAACCAAATAATAAAATTTCTAATTTAAAAGCTGATTTCTTAACCAAAAATGGATTAGTTTAATTGTCACTTTTAAACATTTATTGTCAACCAAGCATGAAAAGAATTTTTATGAAAATAGTTAAATTTTTAACCAAAGAGATGAAACTATAACTAAAGAATTATGTTTTAACAAAGTATTAAAATTTTTCATAGAAAAGATGACTTTTTGATCCCCGCCCCAACTTCTACAAGAGCTAACGTGGTTTAAGAAAAATAATGCTGGGCCACTTTCGTTTAGGACGACACCAGTGATCTTTTAATTTAGGGATGAACGTGCGAATCAATTAATTTATTCAAATAAAATTAACCACAAATATAGAAACAATAATGCCTTTTAGCTCCTCTGAGTTTTGAGTCCGGCATTGTTTTTCATTAATAATAGTTTTTCATCACTTTCATAGTACTTTCTAAAGGTTAATTTAAGGTTAATTTTAATTTTTCAAAAAAAATGCTAAAGTTACCACTTTGCACTTTTTCGTCTCATTGTATTCAATACGATCTATATCATGAACTAAAAATTGATAAAGATCTTAAAATATAGACCGTGTCTAAATTCACCCAAAATACGTGAACTTGTGGAATATCAATCTATTAAAATTTCTTTGTTAGAATAATATACATTATTTCAATTAATAGAAAATTATACATTCAGAATCAAAAAATGTTTCTTGGATTCCCGAGCATCAAGACATTTTCAGTCACAGAATAAAAGCTGTTAGAAACCGAATTTAATTAAAGAGGCTCTTGAAGTCAACTTAAGACCATATAGAAACATATCTGCTTCCTATATGTTTCTAAACGCTTTCTTTTGATAACCTAATGGGTACTTCACTAGGGCAGTCTTCTAATGTAAGTTCCGACAATGTTCTAAATAGGGCCACATAAGATTCCGTCAAGCAAATAATTCAGTTATCTTTTTCCAATATCCGCTTCAAAGCCGGATAGAGCCAGACAAAAATCGTTTTCGGACTTTAATGAAAACAGTCTTCTAATATATATTTGGCAAAGTTCAAAATAGGGCCGCTTGAGTTTCCGCCAGGCAAATAATTGAATTTTCTAATTCCCATGTTCGCTTCAAAGCCGGTTGGATCCAGATAGAAAACCGTTTTCGTGTTTAGACAAAAACGCAGTCTTCTAACTTAATTTCGACAAAGTTCAGGATTGAGCCACATAAGATTCCATCGACCAAATCATTCAATTGTCTGTTTCCAATGTTCGATTCAAAGCCGGATAGGTCTAGAAGGAAAATCGTTTTTGGTCTTGAACAAAATCCGGCTTCTAATGTAAGTTTTGACATTGTTCCAGATAGGGTCGCATAAGATTCCGACGGGCAAACAATTCGATTTTCTGTTTCCGATTTTAGATCCAGTTAGAAAACGGATCTTGGATTTAGATGAAAAGAGCCTTCTAACGCACATTCCGACAAAGTTCCGGATAGGGTCAGACAAAATGCTATTTTCCCTATGTCATCCGGATTAAAATCCGAATAGAATCGCTAGTTTTTTGCTTAAGATTTTACGAACCAAAAGAGGTCCAGATAGGGACGGACTAAAATACGAAGTGCACAATACCCAGATAGCAAAATGTCCGCCCGTGGCTGGCGTATGCGCCAGCACGCGGTCCGATTGATAGGACCGCCGTGCGCCGGCACGCAAGCCATTGCTGGCTATATCGGCCACCCGAACGTCCGGCGCCCAACGTACCGGCCGCGTGCAAGCCCAATTTGCCGGCCATGTGCAAGCCCGAATTGCTGCCAATATTTTGATTTTAAAATTGATGTGTGAGATGTAGAAAATAAAAGAAGACGCATATTTGATCAATAATAATATATTTTAAAATGATAATAAAATACTGTAAGTAATTATTAATGAGTTATTTACTACAAATTTATAACGCATGCTTATTATGTTGAAAGGTATTTTCTAAAGCTGGTGGCGAAAAATTTTCGTTGTAAATGTTAATAACAAGAAAATTAGAATCTTTCAACATGATTTACATTTTTCTCGTTAATTATTAAACGGAGATTAACAACTGTGAAGTCAGAATTTTCATTGATGAATGTCTATTATATAAATAAGCTTTTGAATTTAAAAAAGTGAATTTACTATTAAAAATCTCATTTTTTTATAAACAATTTGAGATTTTTTACTCAAAAAAATTTTCATCTTTCGTTTTTTAACATTACTACCTATGGAGCGAAACGCTGGAGGAAATACGATGTAATTCTTATCAGACATTGATAAAAGATTTTTTCAAGTTTCATCAGAATGTCGGGATTTACTGTCTGATGCTTGCGAATCGCTTTGAAAAGGAAGATTTACACGGGGTACTTTATCTTCTAAAGTAGAATCAAAATCATAAAAATGCTACCCAGAATCATTTCTTTCCCCTCGAGATGCGCATAACCCAGTGGGCACAAAATTTGGTGACGCCTTTACGACATCGTTACGCTATCTTTACGACAACTTTACGACATCCTATGTCCATGTCGTTTCGCTGTCTTTACGGTATCGTAAATAGGTTTAAAGACAGCAAAACGACATGGACATAGGATGTCGTAAAGTTGTCGTAACGATGTCGTAAAGACGTCGCCAAATTTTGTGCTCACTGGGAAACCAGGATTTTCCAGGACAGGGAATTAACATTGTGTAAAATCGAAATCAACATTAAAAGGTAAAACAAAAGTCCATTTCCGAGCTGAACTGTTCCTAAATTCAGGCAAAAGAAGGAAGATTTGTAAATATTTTCCATTTCAGAGAAATATAATGTAACTTGTCGGAGAATGAATTATAATAGTCATGACGAATAGTAAGCGACAGAAAGGAGAAAAAAAATTTTGAGGTTTAAATTTTGTTTGTCCTTTCTGTCACTTACTGTCCAGCGTTACTATTATAATTCACTTTCCGGCTTTTAAAAATGTAACAAAAATTTAAGAACTCCTCCAATATTCTTCCCGTTTTTTTTTTTAAAAAATCATCGTTTTGGTTGAACATTATTCGAATTTTGGTTGAAAGTTTACGCATTTAGTATAAAATTAATTTTTTTGTTTTGAATTGAATAATTTTTTAATTTTAAATCTCTTCGTAAAATTGATCACTCTTACATGTTTCTTTGGAAGCTCATATTTTCCGTCTAAAAATTCAACTATTTGATGAAAAATTAATAAACATCAAATTTGTCACGAATTCAGCTTTTTGGCTTGTAAATTTGGAAAAGTAGTTGAATTATTAAGTCAAAACGACGTGGTTTCAAACAAAAACGATGGTTTTTTAAACGAAACAGTTGAATTTTCCATAAAATAATTACATTTTTAACCAAAACGGTGAAATTTTAACAAATAAAATAAATGTTCGACCAAACAAAGACAAATTTTCAACAAAACACGTGAAATTTTAACCAAATAGTTGAATTTTCATGATAAAATTACCACTTTTATAACAACAAAGAAATAGTTTAATTATCCATCAAGATCTTTTCAGTGTAATCTAATAATTATCTTTGATTCATATGCAAATTACACTAGAACTAAAAGTTAAACAAAATCGTTTATTTCACTGTTTACGTTTAGAGGTTAAGCCTCGCGCCAAGCGCGACGTCTGTTTAGTCCAAATTGGAGACACTTCTATACATTTATATAACGATAAGAAAGAAAATAGTATAGTCTTACCTGCAATTTTCGATTATCAATCAGTATCGAAAAAATCAATCAGCATTCGCAAAAAATCAAACACAATATTAGCGAGAATCACAATAAAAGAATCCAAAACTTCAAAGAACAACAAGCGCGTTTTGCTACAATGAACTTGTGACTCTACTCACAGACGGACTGTACAATTAACACACACGCAAAAGAAAGTACCGCGGTGAGAGTGGTATCAGAAAGCGGATATCTCTAGAACGCGTAGTAGTTATTCCTGTGTATTTTTAGGTTATGTAATTCCATGGGTTAATTTAAAAATACACAGAATCACTATTGCACATGGCAGAGATATCCGCGTTCTGACACCACTGCGCGGTGACGAAACGAACTGATACATAAGTTTGGCGCGAAATTCAATGTTCTATAGTTTAAAAAAGAAAATGATGGATTCCTTAAAAAAAAAAGATATATTTTGCTGAATAACTAGATTTCACTTCCGATGTTTTAACTTTTAAAAACCAAATTACATAAAAAGTATATCCAAGAAACATGACAAAATGTAGACATAACTTGTAAACGATTATTAATTGACCAACATATTTCAAAATGTCTGAAAAAACACTTGTTCTCAACGTTCACTAAATTTATCATTAATTCCAAAACATTTTGAGTTTTTATGATTTTTAGTGGAGGAAATTATTTAAAGAAATGGAAATTGTTTATGTTATTTTAAAATGTCTTGAATAAACATATTATTGATAAGATTTATTTGTCTTTTCTATCATTCCACATAATACTGTTAGTGTATAGTTAACGTTAAAACCTCGATTAATGTATAAACTAATAATAAATTTTTAAGCATTTTAAAATCAGATAACATATAACTGAAAATATTTCAGTTATCTAGCATTCACAATTCAATGTTTATTTGTAAGATTACTTTATATGAATTGTTTATAATATACAGTAACAAAATCTTTTCTTGCCCGCACTTTCACCGCGACAAAACGATGCTTAATGGCAGGCATAGCGTTGCCTACCCACTGTGCGCGTAACGGTCGTCAATTCTGCCCGCACTTCAGTCTCCCGCTCATTCATGCCGACCAAACGACTCTTTATCGCCGGCACGTCGTCTGCCGCCCGTCGGTCCGGTAATGTGCCAGGCACGTTTGTTATCTGGATACGCACCTTTATCTGGTTTTGTATCTGTCTTTATATTTGTTTAGGAATATTCGTTTTACGTTCGACTCTTTTATGCAGATACAATCATGGTTCCTTGCTTATCTCAAGAACAGGGTTAGTGCTGTTCCTAGTGCGTGGATGCCAAACGATTGAGGAACGTTACACTGGCCACCAAAAGGGAGTAATGCTTGAAAAATGATGTGCAAACCAACTATACCGAAAGAAAAGTGGATTAAATATAAAGTGAAGAACATTCCGGGACCGTATAGTAAGTTTATCCTTATAACGAAAGTTCTACAAAAATAATTATTTCAGTACTTTATATGAAATACAATATCGGTAAATGTATGGAATTGTCTTATAATGATAGATTTTTTAATGCTGGATTAATTATGTGTTAATTAAATCTACTAATAGGCTTACCCGTGATGGAACAGAGTTCTGGAAATCATGGATAGAAGTTACTTTTCGAGCATGAAAATCTAGAAAACAGCTCAAATTTTTATTCAATTAATCACTAGACACTCCGCTGTAATAGTACCTACTGTCGACGAGAAAACTATAAGCTTAACAACTCAGTCAAAAAAAAGGTTAACGACACAAAAAAAACAGTCATATGAAAGCTGAAAGTGTTCTACGCAAATGAGCTTGAAGACGTTTATGTAAAAAATGTTTGTGCTTAGTAGACTGAAAAATGTAAAAAAAAGTAAGGATTTTCGGGTACATTTAAGAACAGTCAAGTTTAGAGCATTATTTCTTATACAAGGGGCAATGGGAAAAATTTGAAACATATTTTTTCCGAAGGATTTGTGAACGAAAGAAGAAAAACTTGTCGAATATCCGAGGTTCTGCGAGATCCTCGGATCAATAAAATGTTAAAAAATCAAAAAATTTGTTGAGGAAATGATTATTTTCCCGACAAATATAAATTGTGCGAAATATAGAAATCAGCGGGTAGCAGACGGCAGCTTTTGAAAGATTGGAATCGTATGCTAATTTATTTTTGTACTCACAATTCTGACATAATAGAAGAAGTCTAGAGATTTACGGCTCTTCCAAAGGGCCAGGTCTTGAATATGGTGTCCCCCAATTTTGCGAAATACGTTGCGAAATGGACCAAAAATCTTTATTCTTTAATTTAAGTCAACAAAAATTTCAAAAATTAATATCTTGATAGTACTAAAAATGTCAAAGTCTCAAAAATCAAGTTTCAGTCGGTGATTACCACAAGAGCGGTGTTCGCCGAGAATTTCTCAGATTTTGTTTCTTAACTTCAACTCATACTGTAAGTTAGAATACTTATCAGAAAAAAATTAAATTGACAAGACGTTATCTATGATATCTTATTTTTGATGTGAGATAATAGAATTTCAAAAGTATTTACGTATTTCCCAGATAAAACAATAAATATCCAAGCGTGTCTTCGTCGGGTTTCAGTCGGTGATCACCACAAACGGCCAGCCTTATATGAAAAATATAAAGTTTACGTGTATTTTAGATTCCGAAGAGCCACCAAAAAAGACTGCTTCTCTGTCATGGAATTTCAAGGTACCGCAAATCCCACCGGTAAACCTCGATCAGAGCAGATATTCTAACGATGGAGGTAACAATAGCCGGGAAGTGGAGGAAAGAGAACCAGATAATAATTCTCCATCCCTAGGTAAAAAAATCATAATTTTCACTTTGGAAAACGGGAAATCCGTAAAGAATTTTAATTAAGACATGAACGTCTCAAGTACGTCTGCAAGACTCAACCTACTATCGGCGAGAAAACTATAGGCATCTGCCTTTAAAGCTTAACAACTTAGTCAAAAAAAATGCTAGCGGAACAAAAGACGGTCATTTAAAAGCTGAAAGTGTTCTATGTAAATGAGCTTGAAGACATTCATGCAAAAAAAATTTTGTGCTTAGCAGACTGAAAAATGTAAAAAAAGTAAGCAGTTTTGGGTACATTTAAGAACAGTCAAGTTTAGAGCATTATTTCTTATACAAGGGGCGATGGGACAAATGTGAAAAAATTCATGAGTATGAGGAAAACTGTTGTGAACCAGTTGCAGTTGAGAAATTTAAAAAATAATAATTATTGTTGCTCAAAAGTACGAAAATGTGCAACTATATTATCATCAGTTCTAATACAAATATTAAAGCGATTCAAACTGTAAACTGTAATGGATAGGCTCTGTATTTATTGTCAATCGCTTGGAAGGATGTGTTAATCTTCTTTTTTGTGAAAATCGCGATATTTTTAGATATTTTTTTATTGGAAAACAAGTGACAGAAAGCAGGGGAGCCTTTTTTTTGTTTAACTGCCGACATTATTCCATTCGTAAAGCTACCAGTCAAATGGTAATACAAAAATTAGACGAATTTGCAAAAGAAATAGGTGCCCCACAAAAAGTACTTTTAGATCGAGGTACTCAATTCACCAGTTAGAAGTGGCGCCAGGCTCTAGAGCAACGAAAAATTAAAATGATATTGACATGAATAAGGCATCCACAGGCTAATATGGTCGAAAGAGTTAATAGAAAACTTGCTAGGCTCTTTCGAACCCTTCTACATCCAGATCAACATAGTGGATGGTACCGACAACTGGAAAACATCGAAACAGTAATTAACGAGTCACATCATGATACAACTGAAATCACGCCATTTTTGGCCATGTGGGGACGCCAGCCTAGGAGATGGTGGATCGACCTCCTACCTGACATCCCTCTACCGCCTCAAAGTGATCGAGAAGAGCAGCTGATGATACTTCGAGAACGAATCACCTTCAAGATCGACGAATGAGTATTAGCAAAGACCTGTAATGTGTCAAATTCCACGACGGGAGCCATGGCAAAGTTTCTCTCACTCTACGAAGGGCCATACCGAGTCAAGAAACAAGTCGCCACAAATGTCTATATTTTGAGTGGTACGGACAATGATCGAGAGAGAGGGCAATATCGCGTCGACGACTTGATAAAATATCTGCGCAGCAAAATGAAAAGTGGGGAGAAAGAAATTCCATCGCTTGGGTCCTAGGGCCTCCGGAAAATTTCGGGCTGGACATTATAGACAATTCTGTCGACGATGCCTAACGCAAGTACGAGTTTTGAGTGCCTTGAGTTCCACCCCTGCGTGGAGATTCAATGTGATTTGGACTACGAGGAAATGATTTCTTTTAAGAGAATCACGCATGATTACGTGATCCTGACACCCAAACCCTATAAGGAGAGCGATCAGAAAAAGAATCCATTACTGCCCCCAAATACAACAGTATCGATAGTAGTCGCTACGCACTTTCGAAAAAGGAAGAAGATAGACGTGAGAGTGGGAACCAACAACGACGGGAACTCAACACCACCAGCTCCCGAAATTATCACGATCGAGGATGATGGTCCTGATGAAACGGAGGCACCAACACCGATAGTGATTACCCTTGAAGAAGAGAAAGAAGCTACGGTGGAAGTGAATCAAACATCACAAGAGAAGTCGCCACAGCCATCGACCTCAACGCAGGAAACAATCGGCGAACATAAAGAACCGAATATCCTCACACAGGCAGTTTCATATGTGCGGACCGAAGACAGCAAAATTATGCAGAAAAGGATCCTGCAAAAAGAACCGTGTGCACACTGAATCGCTTTACTTTTAAGGAAGATAACAAGGACAAACCATCGCTTGAAGCCCCTATAGAAATTAACTTTACTGAAGCCGAGAGAAAGTGGATGGAAGTTACAGAGGCCAAAAGCAAGGGCCGTAAATTAAAAGGGATTTACTCAGTGAGAAAGAGCCGACACGATACTCTCGTCGAGGAAATTCTCCATCATAAAGACGTAATACTAGGCAAGCGACCATGTTCCATCGGAACAGAAAAACTTAACGAAGAAGAGGGCCCTATAAAAAGCAACCGCCCTAACCCAGAACTCGAGCTTCAGCAAGACGACATAGAAACGATGAAGCGAGAGGAGCAGAGGGCAAGAAAGGCAGAGGCACAGCAGAAACCAGAGGGGCTCATCAACCTGAACTTGGGAGAAATGACAGCCGACTTCTACAAGTATCGAGCTTGGACACCAGCGCAGGCATGGCCAATTTCAGCAATATGGCAGTTCGAGGAAAAAAACAACCTGAGGAATCCGCACTTGCAGTCACGCTTGAATGAGCCGAGATAAGTATAAGTGATTTTATGATTTCTTTTGTTCTGTCAGATTTTCTCTACACACCTCAGCGTTCTATCTCGATTTGGGGGGGGGGGGGCATTTGTAACCTGTGAGTTACAGAAACTCCCTAAAAATAGGCAATAGGAATATCTCCCTGGCAATCCTTCATAAAGTAAGCATCGTAAGGGAAATATTCTAAAGCGCACGTTCCAAAGAACTCCCACGCAACCGGGAATCGCGTAACCCACAGAGGGAGAGTCGGGGCCAGGATATAAAAAGCGCTGCAGGACTCGAAAATTCTCTTCTTGATCTTGCAGCTGAAAAGCGAAGATCGGAAGGGGTGAACCTGAATTATTCCTGTCCAAAAGAGTAGCTGCTAAGATTTTCACGAAGCCTGAAGCCTGACCCACTATATAAACTAATTTAAAGCTAGCACTTGTTCGTTTCCTCTCAAATTCCTGAGCAACGTCAAGGACTCCTTGGCTCTTGGTCTACGTTATTCGAGGGAAAACGCTTTCACCATCTAGCAATTACCCTTGTTATTCAGGAGCAACAGGAAGACAGTTTTCTTTCTGTCTGGTCGGTGGGTATCAAGCTGTGAATGTTAAAGAAGTTTAGAACTAGTCGTAAAAATTAAAAGGGATTCGAGTTCCCAAATTTAAAAGCATTTATAGCTTTAAGGATAATCCTCCCGTTTCTCTCCCTATCTCTCTCTCTTGCGCTCAGAGTGCCTTTCGAGTAAACGACCTACAACAAGTGCCGAGGCGCGTGTGACGCCCGCAACTCCTTGCGTTAGGGACCCTATGCCTTACCTGAGTAACAGGTCATTGGTCTAAATACGGCAATTCTCTAATATGGAATAAATAAAAAGATTATGAGCTATTATTACCTCCCCGTTAATAAGCGTAGAATAGAGAAAAATTAATATTTTCAGATTTCAGCGCAAAAGTGAAGATTATTCTATTATTTTATATGCGCGATTTTTCCATCTGTCTAAAATGCCACAATAAGAATAAGAATAAGATACCTCCTAAACTTATTCACTTCTATTTCCATAGCGACCGCCACACAGTTTTCTATTCTTCCAAAGAGAACGTGTTTTAAATACATTTAATTCCCTCAAATGTACCGGTAACGCACCTCACAGAGATATTTTTTATTCCCCAGAAGTGGTCATATTTTGATTTTATTTAATTCCTTCTAATAATTTCACAAAATATGTGTAATAAGTTTTTTTAATTCCTTCATGCGGAATTTAAATTCTGAAATTTTAATTCTCACCAATTCAACTTTGCCTCTCTAGAGTTAAAATTATTTAAATTCACACATTTCCATAGATTTCTTTGTTGCATTTTTTAAGACGCTTAAATAGATTATTAAAATATAAATAAATATAAATTCGAAGATTTTTCGAATTTACAAGTTATAAAAAGATTTAATCATGAAAAAAAGGTTAAATAGATGCTTCCGTTAAATTTTACTAAGTCGATTGAGAGGAATAGGATTGGCGCTTTTCCTGTTCCCGTTGGGGGATTTTTAAAAGGAGGAAAAATCGCGTATTCATAGGAATAAAAATTCTTAATTTTTCTGAATTAAACGCTTGTTACCGGGTCTATTGAAAAGAAGCCAAAAGAGCTTAAAATACCGATTGTAGACTTCGTCGAGTTTGAATTTGAAAATGAAATGTGTATCGTTCTATAATATCACGTATTTGCATTTTATGTTTCCAATTTTACTGAATCATATGTGTCCAAATTAAATTAACTGAGTTTAAGTATGAATTAGAATTGATATTTTTGAGTTAGTCTTATGATATGTAATCTTAGGGAATTTACCAAAGAATATATAAGTTGAATAGTCGATTTCATGGAATCAAGTTAAAGGAATATTTACAGCAGGGTCTCATATGAAAGAATCTTTTTCCTAATTTTATCCTTGGACTAGGGTTTAGCATTTTTAAATGTATGGATAGTTTAGCACAGGCCTTATCAATTAAAGAGAATTTGTGTATGTCAGATAAACCTTAGTGTTTCTCCATGCAAATTACCCTTGCTTTTTTTTTAGTTAAACAAATTAGAAGTTTAACACAAGTTAACTTTGCATAAAAGTTGC
>NC_046661.1:35894398-35901281 GCF_010883055.1 Belonocnema kinseyi | reverse complement strand
ATACATAATTTAGAAGTTAAAAACGGTAAGTTTAATCAGTAACCGTATGTGTGAAGTTTAAATCATAAAAAACATTGGAAATGACCAAATTCAGTTTATGGAAAAAAGACAAAAGTTGCAATAAAATTTTTAATAACACACACTTTTCTAAAGAATGCTCATTTTTTAAACGGGAAAATGAAAGTTTGCCTGATTTAATACTAATGCAAGTTACGAATTAGAATAATATACAATTATGGGAATGATATAAGATTTAAGAGGTAAACTCGAGCGCGAACACGAGATACTTTGCTTTCAATTTTAGTTTTAAAGAGTCTATGCACAAAGATCGAGCGCGAAATAAATAAATTATCGAGCGCAAAGCGCGAGAACCAACAGTCGCGCACTCTAGGCGCGCTCAAATTTGAAAGCGAAGTGAGCCGCGCGCGACGAGGCTATGCCCGCTCAGCGGGAAAAATTTTGTATATCAATAATAAAATATACTCCTGTGAAACCCACGAAATTATAAATGTAAGAAGCAGCATACCACTATTTACATTTTTCAACTATTATATTTATTGTGTTGAATAATTAACCCCGGAGGTAACCTTGAAAATATATTTAAATTTTATTTAAATTACCACTAGACACTTCGTTGTAATAGTACCAAATATTAAATAAAGTTTTAAATAAAGTTTTTTGAGGCCTACTCCGCTTTTTATGGTATTAAAAAAACTTTTTTTATTATAAAAATGTTGTGCCCACATGTTTCAACCTGATTTGTAGGTCCTTTTCAAGGCTTATTCTAAAAGGAAATACGTACGTTGAGGAATAAAATAGAAATTATTTAATTAATATGTGCTTATTAGTCGTTGATGTTTACTTACTATGGAGATAAAAGAAAAAGCGCTGAAGACTGCGTTAAAATTGCAATTAAATTGCTTGGTATCATTGCTCTTGTTCGGATTAAAAAATTTTTTTATATATATAAAAAAAGGATTTAAATGACCACGATATGCATTTTAAAATTTAAATTAGTTTCAAAATTCAAAAATTAAAAACGTATCATTTACGATATAAGCTAAAAAATCTCATCTGAAGCAGAAATTATTTATGAAAGAGTTAGGTTATTAATTTTAAAATTTTGTAGTTAGTATTTGTATAAAATTTATTATGAACTTACAGGAAAACATCCTTGAGATTATATTGTTATTTTATTACATCTTGCTTTATATTGATGACGAATTTTTCGTCAAGTTGTTTGATCACGACAGTTACAATGATACTAACACACTAATAGCTTATTTAGAGGTTAGGTTATGCATCGTTATACATACGTAACTAAAAAAGACCGCGTAAAATTCAAATCAAGTTAAAATTTTACTTCTATTTTGGAATGCGAATATTGGAGATAATTTTATTGTAAATATTGCTGAGACCTTGAATGTCTGTTCTAAAATCAATTGTATTATTGTCACGTTAAATATGTATCATTTCTAGAAGAAGGCGTTTGTCTAAATTTGTTTCACATTTAAGAATAATAACTTTATTAATATCAAAATCAAAATTATGTGTGTGTTCATAAGCATGTTAAGCTAAAGCTGTATTTTGCACATATTTATCAATACATCTTTCATGTCCTCTATTTCTCAGATATTTGTATGTGTATACACAGTTGCATTTTTTCCCATTTTCTACTTTATTTTATGTACTTTGAAATAATATTTTATGGAATTTCTATTCAACTGAGAAAACTAATTGGACGTCACATTTTTTTTAAATTCTAAAAAGACATTGGTTATAACCTTCAATATATGGCAAAACTATTAATTTTTTCTTTTCCAAGTTTAAGTTTGGATTGTTATTAATTTGTATATTTAATATGATAGCTCGGTCTACTAATCCATATATCATGCCAATTTTATGATAAATAGAATCATAGTTCAAAAAACGACCTGACCAAATTGATTTTCGAAACCAATTTGTTACAATTTTGTTATTTTCTGTTGTGAGATTTAAATCAAGAAAGTTAATTTTTTCATCTTTTGCCAATTCTATGGTAAATTTTAATTTGTGATCTGCTTGATTGAATCTTTGTAAAATATTGCTAATTTTGTCTTTTAGAATACATAAAAGAGTATCATCAATGAATCTGAAGTAAAATATAATTGGATATTTAATTGATTTTAAGATTTTTTGTTCAATATTTTCCATAACTAAGTTAGCTACAGCAGCAGAAATGGGCGACCTCATCGGTAGGCCGTAGATTTGTTGATAGTATTTATCATGGAATTGACAATAAGAGGATTCTAGACACATTTTTAGAGCTTTATCAACATTCTTTTTCATTAGAAAAGTGTGTGGTTCAAGATCTTTCCACCTTTTCATAACGGTACTTCTAATTAAATTCCAAGATATGTTAGTATACATGGAAACAATATCAAGAGAGCAAACTGTACAATCATTTGGAATATTAATTTTGTCTATTTTATTTCTAAAATCCCAGTTGTCTTTTAAGTGGTTATTAGTATGTCCAACCATTTTTTGTAACGATTTTGATAAAACTTTTGAAAGATTATAGAAGGGTGAACCTGGGAAAGACGTTATTGACCTGAGCGGATAACCGTTTTTATGAAGTTTAGGTAGTCCATAAAAGCGTGGAGCTACACCATTAGTACAGTTCAGATAGTTGAAGTATTGTCATCTATTACGTTATTATTTCTGAAACTGGTTAAAAGTTATGTTAATTTAGTTTGAAATTTATTTGTAGGATCTTTTTTTAATAATTTGTAAGTTGAGCTATCATTTAATAACTGCAAAGCTTTGTTATTGTAATCGGTTTTGTTTATTATGACACTTTTGTTGCTTTTATCAGCTGAAGTTATTATAATATCATTATTTCTTTGTATAAATTTTTTTGTTTTGTTGAAGTTCTGATGTAAAATAGAATAATTGACTGTAAAATTGTAAATATTATATATCCAATTTTGAGTCCAATAAACTATATCATTTCTTACTATATTTCTTAAATCTGGTGTTACGTTTTTCATATTGTATTCAACATTAGTTATCAATTTTGCAATAGGAAAATGTTTTTTATTATATGGTATAGCGAAATTTCCGCCCAGGCTAATTATTTCTTTTACAATATCAAGTATAATTTTATCAAATAAGTTAACAACCCAATTTTTTGAATCTGTCGTTATTTTTTGATTTTGTTGACATCTTAAATTTTCAATTTTATTTAGTGACATGCTAATTAACTTTTTAACAAAATTGTTGATATTTGCTGTAGTACTTACTAAAAGTCCATTAAAAGAATTTTCTAAGAAAATTATTATAATTTTATTTTTGAAATATTATAAATCTTTTTGGATGTCATTAATTTCTACGGAAATATCAGTGATTTCATTATTTAGTATTATTATACCAAGAAAGTTAATAGATTTTTCAATTTGTGGACAAATTTTTTTGGAAAAAGAACGGATATTATGGTTAATGTTAGAAATAATGTGATTTGGTAAAATACCCTCATGCTTACATCTGTATAAAAATCTACGTTGATTTTTTCTTTTATCCATATAAAAAGTGAGCTGTTTCTACTTTTTAATAATCCAAACTGCATAATCTCCATGTTCCTCCTTAATTCGTCTGTAAAATGCTTCGTTGTCCATAATCGATGTTTAAATTTTAAGGCCAGTATATAGTATAGCACAGTATAGTATATTGATGTGAACCAAATTTAGACAAACGCCTTCTTCTAGAAATGATACATATTCAGCGTGACAATAATACAATTAATTTTAGAACAGATATTCAAGGTCTCAGCAATATTTACAATAAACTTATCTCCAATATTCGCATTCCAAAATGGAAGTAAAATTTTAACTTGATTTGAATTTTACGCGGTCTTTTTTAGTTACGTACATTGTAAAAAATGTTTACTGTAATTTTACCACGTTGAATGTGGGCTCGATTATTACCAGCACGTAAGGTTGGGCATTCACGAAAGTCGGGAATATTTCAATCCGCCTTGTGATTTTCCGTTTAGGTTATGTGATATCGCCACTCGATGTTGTAAATACAATGTAAAAAAAATTGTATGTAACTTTACCACTTTCATAGTAGGTCCGTATATCACCTACTATCAAAGTAGCGTTTTCACAGACAATAGCGAGTATCCACGTTCAGTCGGGAAATTAACTTTCAGGTTATGTAAGTTTCCAAGCATATTCGGTAAAATCGCAATGATTTGTAAATTTGTAGGTTATGGCATTTTAACAAAAAATATTTGAATTTTCACAATTATTCGTAATTCCAGTATCCGAAGTAAAAACGTTATTAATGGTAGCTTCAGTAGAAATTGTAAATTGCCCGTTAAAATCAGGAATGTTGCAGAAAGTAATATTTTTCAAATTATTAAATTTACATTAATTAATATATATGCAAAGGAAATAAATCTGCATATAAATAAGTTATTTATTTATGTAAATATATAATATATATCCATACATTTATAAATGGCTTCCCTCCGGCTTGAAGTTGGGCTTCCAAAAACTGATGGCTTTCTACATAAATAGTCATTTCATTCGTGCAATTTATATAGAAATATTTTTTTTCGAAGCCTAACTTCAAACCCGGATGGAAGGCACACATGAATCTGAGCGTCCAGTAAAAGTCTTCTTCTACTTTATACGGCATTTTCTGCCACACTCCATTAACTTATCCACACTCGGAGAGGCAGTGTGAGACCAACGAGGTTGCGAAAGATCCGTTTGGTGGCGTTGAAAGCTACAGACGTAGGTTTCCAGAGTTTGAAGCGTCGAATTTTGGCCTGCATTAGCTTCAAATGCACGAAATAAATAATAAACTTAACTGAATAGTAAAGAAAACTTAGACAATAATTTAAATATTTAATGGCAGCTAAGCCCATTCAGCAAACTTGAAACAAATGCAATCGATATTTTTGGAGTTTCACTGATTCATTGAATTTATTCGACTTCTGTAAACTTTTAATCTTCCTATAATATATGTTTTGATATTGAAATATTTTTCTTATTTATGCAAAAATGTTTTTCTCTAATTGTAAGAATATATTTTATGGAAAAGAATGACTGCAATGGGGTAATTCTCCTTCAAGAGGTTATTCGTTAAGCTTTTACATATTATTGAATAAATTTTGATTCTATTTCAATGTAAAGAACATTTTTCATTATTCTTACCAATTCCTGACAACATTTTTACAAATCATTGTAATTTTACAAATTTTCTGTTATTTTTCGCACCCTGGAAATTGAGCAATGACTTTTAATTTTACTGTATTAAAACCTGCATAAATGCAATTTATATCAATTTCCCATTTTCAAGATGCAAGATTACGTTCGAAAAAGGGATTTTTACTACTTTTTGTACTTTCACAATCTTGCAGAAATTCTCCACTTTCAAAGAGGGTCCCTTTATTACCTACCTTAAATATGACAGTTTCACGAGCAGAAAATGTATTCCTACAACGTCATGCTATATTGCAATACTGAAAGTGGTAAAGTTACAAATTCATTTGGATTCTTAACCTCAAAAATAGTATTTATCCTATATTACAAGTGATAATTTTACAAAAAATTTTCTATGTGATTTTACCATTTTTAGTTGTGAAATTTTTTTATTATTTACAGTGTATACAAATGATTGTGAATTTATAGGTTATGGTAATTTTCCCAGGTTAAGGGTATAAAATATCCAGGTTGCGCAATTTTTTCCTTAAATTTGACAATATTACAGGGCAGATTCAAAAAATTATTTTTTTATTTCGAATATTTTTCTTCGCTAGATTTTGTTACTTTTGTTCAAAGTAAATCTGAGAAGTTCGATGTAAAGGCAAGTTTAACGATTTTAAAATATTAAAAAAGAAATAAACATGATTATAATTGCCCAAGTTTATTGCAATGTTGAAAAGACGAATGCGGTAATATAACCTCAAAACAGAGACAAGAATGGAATAACTTAGACAAGTACGATTGGAAAAACGTATCTTTAATCACGATTGCTGAAGATTTATGATGCAGAATTCTGAGGCTTGCTTATACCATCTTTGGCAAACGTAAAGTTCTCTCGGCGGGAGATTTAAAGTGCAATTTAAAATAAGATATTAATCAAAAACCATTATTAACAATGTAAGTCATTTTAATTCTTAAACGTGTGAAATTAAAAAATTTCTTTAAACTAATTTAACAAGTAACAGAATTGTCGTTCAACATAGCGTATAACATTTTTTAGTTGAAACTATTTTATTTTCAATTAAAACTTGTAATTTTTTTCCATTTTCCACATTCTTGAGACTTGTGATTTTACATAGTGTTGGAATTCTCTGCATGCGCATGGGATAATTTCCATTTCTTTTTGATAATTTTACGTGTGGATTCATTTCAAAAACTGTTGCGATTTTACTATTTTGGGAAAATCCCAACGTTGAATGTGGGCTCGATTATTACCAACGTCCAACGTAGGTTTATCACAGAATTCAGGTTATGTTACGATATGTGGCGTTGTAATTTTACAAGCATGTGTAGAATCCCTAATCTCAATGTGGAAAAGTGATCACGCTCAAACTGGTAATACTACCAATAATTTTATTCGTAAAATTATAAATGCTTGTGAATGTCGTTTTCATTTGTCATGGTGTATGTATACCGATGCATAACCTAACCTCTAAATAAGCTATTAGTGCAGTGTTGCCAGATTAGGGATTTTCAAGCGTCTCAGGGATGCATTTAGAGATGTGAAATATTTAGGGAAAAATTCAGGTATTTCGAGCAAAAGTACTTAAAATATTTATTTCCAAGAATAGCTTCAAGTTTCAGTGAATTTCAGCTAACAACATGACGATTCCCGAAACATTAACCAAAAA
>NC_046661.1:35891236-35894298 GCF_010883055.1 Belonocnema kinseyi | reverse complement strand
CTTTTTTTTGTTTGGTTCGCAGATTTAGGGATCTCAGTCGACATCTAGGGATAAATAAGGTTCGAGTTGGGGATAAACCGTTCCGCCCATCTGGCAACACTGTATTAGTGTGTTAGTATTATTGTAACTGTCGTGATCAAACAACTTGACGAAACATTCGTCATCAATATAAAGCAAGATGTAATAAAATAACAATATAATCGCAAGGATGTTTTCCTGTAAGTTCATAATAAATTTTATACAAATACTAACGACACAATTTCAAAATTAATAACCTAACTCTTTCATAAATAATTTCTGTTTCAGATGAGATTTTTTAGCTTATATCGTAAATGATACGTTTTTAATTTTTGAATTTTCAAACTAATTTAAATTTTAAAATGCATATCCTGGTCATTTAAATCCTTTTTTATATATATAAGAAATATATTATATCCGAACAAGAGCAATGATACCAAGCAATTTAATTGGAATTTCAACGTAGTCTTCAGCGATTTTTCTTTTATCTCCATAGTAAGTAAACATCAACGACTAATAAACACATACTAATTAAATAATTTCTATTTTATTCCTTAACGTATGCATTTCCTTTTAGAATAAGCCTTGAAAAGGACCTGAAAATCAGGTTGAAACATGTCGGTACAACATTTTTTATAATAAAAAAAAAATTTTTTAATACCAAAAAAGCGGGATAGGCCTCCAAAAACTTTATTTATCACTTACCGCAAAAAAACATACAGCACCTAATATTGTTATTAAATTTTATGATGTGACAGGTTACCAGAGACATGCCATGAAACTTAAAAAATTGGTTCACCATATTTCGTATTCTGATAGAAGAAGAAACACCATATTAGTTCCAGTTCTTCCAAAAAAAAAAAAACTGACGAAAAAATCAAATCAGCAGCACAGCGCAGAAACTGACATAGAATCCGGTATGTTTATGACATTTCAGGCCTCATAGACCGGTCTCTATATCCCCTATTGTACCTTTTTTGCAGTTAAGGTCACTAAAGTACTCTAGTTTCAAGATTTAGTCCCTATGGCACCTTATTTGTAACCCATAATAGAACATTAATCAATTTATGATAAGATCGAAGCTTCCAAGAGTCACGCATTTTGAAAGAATAGCAAAAATCAGGAAATTTTTGTAATAACTGAAAAAAATTTAAATAAAAAAATATTTTTAAAATAAATACGGTGAAACTTTTCTATAGTTCCGATATCAGGGCTGACGGTGGTTGGAAACTAACTCATTATAGCCTGCTCCGCTTTTGTTACTTCACGCTTGACTGCTCGCCTGAGTGACAGCCGCAAATCCCTCATACCCCGCACAGCATCTATAGATCCTTATAGAAGGGAGGGCTTTTAAAGATTTTCACTGTAATTTAGTACTGCCGAACAGCCACTATTACTATCGGCGAGAAAACTGTAGGCATCTTGCCTTTGAAGCTTAACAACTCAGTAAAAAAAAAAGTGATAGCGCAACAAAAAAACAGTCATATAAAAGCTGAAAGTGTTTTACGTAGGGTAAGGGGGGGGGGCAGCGCCAACCAGTGGGGCAAAGGTGATTTTACTTATAGCATGGCTATTATTTAACAATTTTAGCTCTACTTTGCATCGAATAAATCTATTTTATCAGAGAGATAGTGTTACTTACTGAAATCTTAAAAATTGACGTTGCAAAAGAAAAATTATACAGAAAACAGTTTTTATCACAAAAAAATGGAAGTTTCGCTCACAGAAATATAAAGTTTTCAACTTTAATGACAATACTTACAGTGTAAAAACTTGATATCTTGACAGATAAAACAATGTCACACAATCTAATCATATTAATTAGACGTAATTCAAGTCCAAAATATATTAAATCTCATGAATAAATGAGGCCTTGTTAGGGGGGCAGGCCCGGCGAAAATAATATTTACAAGTACTTAGGTGATACACGACGTCACAAGTTTCGTCGATAAATGATAGGCAATGTAGAACGGCAACTTATCTTGTGGGCTACATGGAAGAAACTATTAAATATTATTATCATCAATCCGGTCGGTATGCAGGTTTCTTTTATTGGTACGGTACAAACATTGCGTACAGTCCGTTTCTAGTAGAATGTCAACGAACAAGAGGTTATATTACATCTATCTCTATTTTTATTCAAAATAACTTATTCTTCTTGTTAGATATCTTTAAAGGTAATTTTTCCAGTACATAAAATACCACAGAAGAAAACCATCACATTTTCTTATCTTTAAATGTTTTTATTTTCATAAAAAGCTGCAGTCGGCTTTGCCTTCAGGTGAGGGGCAAAGTCGATGAAATACAGATTGTCAGAAATAATTAAATTACTAAATTATTGTTTTTTCCATGTGAATAATACTTATACAAATATGATATAAAATAATGTAAAACTCGAAATGAGAAAAAATGGATCAATTCAACATCTCATTAACTTTAAAAAAATCATTGACTGTTAACTGGTTGACGCTGCCCCCTTTACCCTAAATGAGCTTGAAGACGTTTATGTAAAAAAAATTTTGTGCTCAGCAGACTGAAAAATGTAAAAAAAAGTAAGGAGTTTCGGTTTATTTTAAGAACAGTCAAGTTTAGAGCATTATTTTTTATACAAGGGGCGATGGGAAAAGTTTTAAAAAATTCATGAGTATGAGGAAAACTGTTGTGAACCAGTTGCAGTTGAGAAATTTAAAAAATAATAAAAATTGTTGCTTAAAAGTACAAAAATCTGCAACTATATTATCTTCCGTTCTAATACAGATATTAAAGCGATTCAAACTGCAAACTCTAATGGATAGGCTCTGTATTTATTTTCAATCACCTGTACGGATGTGTTAGACTTATTTTTTGTGAAAATCGCGATATTTTTAGACATTTTTTTGTTGTAAAACAAGTTACAGAAAGCAGGGGGGGGCGTTTTTTTCTGCCGACCGCTGTATTAGAACGGAAGATACGAGGGTAGTTCAATAAGTCCTTAGAATGACCAACAGATGGCGCGCGAATCGCTCCAAATCATCTGTTTTCAGTCAGCACCACTCCCGACTAGA